>NC_091703.1:50543409-50846439 GCF_041296265.1 Equus caballus | reverse complement strand
AGGGGAGAGAGAGAAAAAGAAAGAAAGGGATTAACAGGGATATTTCAGACACTAAATTTGGATATCTTACTTTCTAATCTTTTATTTTCCTAATTATTTTACAGAGCTGTTCAAGTAATTGCCAAGCTGTAGCTTCAAATTTTCCCTCTTTCCTTAAGTAAAGTTCTCTTCACATCATTTTTTTTTTTTTTTTTGCAAATGCAACTATTTTTTCTCCCTTTCTAGTGGTGGGACATGGGAGAGAATCTTCCCTTCTCTGTTTCCATCCCTTCTCTTTTGGCATTCTCTTTGACTTACAGTTATCTTATTGATGAAGGATCCTTCCAGGCCTGTCTGTGTTTGGATTAGGAACTTCTTTGAAAGCCAGGATCTGATCCTTTCTTTCATTTTTTGTTTCTCTGACTGTGCTTTACACAGAGAGCGTTCAATATATTTTGGTTGAAAATGCTAACTGACAGACCAAAGTTTTAAATGTCAAAGAGAATATTTTATTGTATTGTACATAACTCAAAAGGCCTTTGAAGACCAGAAATAGCAAACAAGTGAAGTCACTGAAGACTCTTTGATTCCCAAAGAGAAGTCAGAGCTACGTTAAATATTCCTGTCAGAGAAACATCTGGGATGCTGTGCAATGTTTTTCTTCCTTACAACTAACTGCAGGAGAAATTTGGACTATTTCTATCATATATTAAGGAAATAAGTAAGACATGCTGAAATATGCAAGGTCCACCCCTACAAAATCTAGGTACTTGACTTAAAGGCAAAGGGTATTACTATCTGCCAAGAGAAGAATGTAAATAAAAAATAAAAAGAATAAGGATGTTGACTCATAAATAAACTTCAGGATCTTTTCCCAGTTTGGACCACATGTTCAGAAATTCCAATAAATGATGTGTGTTGAGATATGCACTACAGCCAAAAAGCAAATCATGGACCTGCAGTGTTCCCCAACCCCCTCCACTTACCTATTGTTCTTTGGCTTTAAGCTACTTCTCCTAAATCAGAAAACAAGTTTCAAAAGCCCCATATTTCATTCATCAGTCCAAATGAAATGGCTTGCCTGCGTGTCAGTTTGCTGGGGCTGCCATGGTAAAGTACCACAGATGGGGTAGCTTAAACAGTAGAAATTTATTTTCTTGCAGCTCTGGAGGCTAGAAGTCTAAGATCAAGGTGTCAGTAGGATTGGTTTCTTCTAAGGCCTGTCTTCTTGGCTTGTAGATGGCTGTCTTTTCCCTGTGTCTTCACATGGTCTTCCTTCTGTGCATAGCTATGTCCTAATTTCTTTTTCCATTTTATTTATTTATTTTTTAATTGCAGTAACATTGGATTATAACAATATATAGCTTTCAGATGTACATCATAATATATTGTGAATTCTGTGTAGATTACATCATGTTCTCCATCCAAAAACTAATTATAGTCCATCCCCTCACATGTGAGCCTAATCACCCCTTTTGCATCCCCCCACCCCTGTGGTAATCACCAATCCAATCTCCATTGCTATGTGTTTGTTTTTATCTTCTACTTATGAGTGAGATCATATGGTATTTGACTTTCTCCCTCTGACTTATTTCACTCAGCATAATACACTCAAGGACCATCCATGTTGTGACAAATGGCCGGATTTTATCATTTCTTATGGCTGAATAATATTCCATTGTATGTATATACCACATCTTCTTTATCCATTCATCCCTTGATGGGCACCTAGGTTGCTTCCAAGTCTTGGCTATTGTGTATAATGCTTCAATGAACGGAGGGGTGCATGTATCTTTATGCCTTTGCATTTTCAAATTCTTCGGATAAATACCCAGCAGTGGGAGAGCTGGGTCATTTTGGATTAGAGCCTTCCCTAATGACCCTGTTTCAATTTAACTGCCTCTTTAAAACCCTCTCTCCAAACACAATCACATTCTGAGGGACTGAAGATTAGGACTTGAACATACTAATTTTGGGGGGACACAATTCAGCCCATAACACCATATTTGATGATACATATTCATAATAACAAAAGCTCTTCTAGACCTTGCTAATAATGATTAATATTTTATACAATTTATTTCAAAAGGTAAATAAATAATCTCCTTATTCTCCATAAAAGTACCTCTGTATAAGGCAAATGAGAGCAGGATTATCAGAATTAGCGTGAATTTAGATTATTTTACACATCTTTCCATTTCATTTAAAGGGTCTGAGTCAATAGTATTCTGTTATTGTCTGTCATTTAAAACTGCAAAAGAATTTGAAATTACTTTTTAAAAATTAAGTTAAAGCTTGCAGGATTTCCCCTTTTATCTTTGCAAAAACATTTCCCCCCAGACTGTGTATCCATGTGTGTTTTGGAGGTGGTTAATACACTGTTTTCCTAGAACATAGTGACCCCTTTGGATTATATATGCACAGCTATTCCCTCTGTATGTACAGTTTTCTTCATGTTGTTGACTGCTTTTTCTCTTTTCCACAGGAACATTATAATTCTAAGGTTGATTCTATGTTATGTTTTCTATCTAATTCTTTCCCTTATGTTTTCCATAGCTGTCCTTTTCCTTACACTATGAGAATTTCTCAATTTTGATTTCCAAATGACAGATTTTATTTTCTGTGGTATCATTTGTGTTCTTTACGGTCTCCAATATATATTTTAACTCTGTCTTTACTGTTTCAGTTTTCTTCTTTTTCTCACGTATGTTAAAAAAATTATCCTACTTTTAAGTCCTAAAGATATGTCCACTTTGGTTATGAGAATTCCACTTTATAAGGATTTTTATTTAATACCTTGGCTAATGAGGCAGTTCTTTAGATTTTTGTTTGTTCAGGTATAATTTAAATAAGATAGAATTCACCTTTTTTTGAAGTGGACAGTCTTATGAATCTTGACAGATTTATGCAGTCAGCCACCACCACCAGAAAGACGGCAAACGTTTCCATCACCCCAAAAAGTTCCCTTGTTTAATCCTATCCCTTCCTCTTCCTCTCTAGCAACTACTAAGTCGATTTCTACTTCTATAGTTTTGCATTTTCAAGAACGTCATAACTGGAATCACATGCTGCGTAGCTTTTGAATCTGATTTTTTTCACTTAGCATAGTGCCTTTGAGATTCATACATTTTGTTGCATATGTCAGTAGTTTGTTTCTTTTTCGTTTAAGTGATATTCCATTATGTGGATGTACCATGATTTCTTTATCCAGTCGCCAACTGATGGGCATTTTGGTTGTTTACAGCTTTTAGCAATTGCAAATAAAGCCTCTACAAACATTTGTGCACAGTTTTATGTCTTCATTGCTCCTGGCTAAAGACTAAGTGGAATTTCTGGGTTGTATCATAACTGCAAGTTTAATTTCCTAAGAAACTGCCAGACTATTTTTCAAAGCGGCTGAACCATTTTGCATTCCCACAGGCAGTGTATGAAAGTTCCAGTTGCTCTGCATTCTTGTCAGTACTTGGTATTTTCAGTTATTTTTAATTTTTAGCCATTCTAATAGGTGTGTAACAGTATGTCTATGTGGTTTTAATTTACATATACCTAATGACTACTGATGTTGAAAGTAAATATCTTTTCATGTTTTTGTTTGCTGTTTGTATCTCTTCTTTGGTGAAGCACCTGGTCAAACCTTTTCCTCAAATGTTTATTGAGTTATCTTCTTATTACTGACTTTTGAGAGTTGCTTCTTTCTTTTTTTTTTTAACCAGTCCTCTACTGTATATATATTTTGCAAATATTTTCTCCTAGTCTGTGGCTTGTGTTTTCATTTCTTTTTTTTTCAAGTAATTTTATTGAGATCATAATAGTTTATAACATTGTGTAATTTCAGGTGTACATTATTATCTATAAATTTCTGAATATACTTCATCATGCTCACCCCTAGTAGTCTAATTTTTGTCCGTCACCATACATATGTGTGCCTTTATCCATTTCACATCTTTCTCAAGGGTAGAAGTTTTTAATTTTGATGAAGTCCAATTTACATTTTTGTTGTTGTTTTATGGTTCTAGCTTTTTGTATTCTGTTTAATAATTCTTTGCTTAATGTATGGTCACAATTTTTTTAGTGTGTGCTTTCTTCTACAAGTTTGCGAGTTTGGGATTTTACATTTAGGTCGATGATTTATTGGGGCTAAGTTTTTTTGTTTTTTTTACTGAGGAAGATTCACCCTGAGCTAAGATCTGCTGCCAATCCTCCTCTTTTCGCTTAAAGAAGGTTCGCCATGAGCTAACATCTGTACCAATCTTGCTCTGTTTTGTGTGTGGGTCATTGCCACAGCATGGCTGCCACCAAATGGTGTAGGTACATGCCCAGGAACCAAACCTGGGCCGCCAAAATGGAGCACACTGAACTTAACCCACAGGCCACAGGGCTGGCGCTATTTGGGGTAATTTTTTGTATGGTGTGAGACATGGAATGAGGTTTTGTTTTTGTTTTTGTTTTTACATATTCATGTCCAATTGTTCCAGCACCATTTGTTTAAAAGATTCTTCTTCCTCCACTGAATCACTTTGGTACGTTTGTCAATAATTAATTGACCATATATGTGTAAGACTATTTCTGGATTCTTCATCTTATTTTATCGAGGTATGGACAAGATAAATAATTTTTCTAATACCATTGCTTTTTGGAATCTTTTTGCTAAAACCACACTCTACTGAACACTGTAGCATTATAATGAATCTTGAAATACAGAAATATGAGTCCTTCCAGTTTGGTTTCTCCCCCCGTGAAATTGTTTTGACTATTCTAGGTCCTATGCTTCTCATATAAATTTTCAAGCAGCTTGAAGACTTCCACTGAAAATCCTTCTGGGATTTTAATTTCCAATTTTTGTTTGTTTTACCCCTCTCTCTCTCTTTTTTTTTCTTTCTTACTTTATTGAATTGACTAAGAGTTCCAACACATTATTGAATAAAAGTGGTCAAAGTAGACATCCTTTTCTTATTTCTGATCCTGGGAGGAATTATCTCAATATTTCTACATTGAGTATGACATTAGCTTTAGGTTATTTGCGGACTTTTTTTTTTATCAGCTTGAGGAAGTCTCCTTGTATTTCTAGTTTTTTTAAGGTTTTTTTTTTAAAATCATGAATGGATTTTGAATTTAATCAGAAGCCTTTTTCCACGTCTATTGAGACAAATGTAGTATTTTTGTCCTTTCTTCTGTTAACATATGATTTACACAGATTGATTTTCAAACATTAAACCAACTCTACGTTCTGGAGATTAGCCCTATTTGGTCATGATTTAATTTTAATATTTTGTTATGAGAGATATTGCTGTTCATTTTCTTTTTGGTCATATCCATTTCAGGTTTTGGTAACAGGATCATTCTGGCTTCACAAAATGAGTTTGAAATTATTGTTTTCTCCTCTATTTTCTGTAAGCACTTGTTTAGGATTGAAATTACTTTTTGCTAAATGTTTGATAGAATTCACCAGTGAAGTATCTGGGTTGAAAGAATTTTTGTGGAAAGGTAATTTATTTACATATTCAATTTCTTTAACAGATATAGGACTGTTGGCATTTTTCTATTTCTTCTTGTATAAATTTAGTTAATTTGGCTCTTTCAATGAATAAACATTACTGGTAAGCTAAGTGTGGCATAATTTTTAAAAATAATAATTCCATGTCATTTTTTTTTTTTTGGTTTAAAACAAAAAATTTATTTTCAAAGTTTTTTTCCTCTAACTTGCCTATTTGTATTACTTGCACCTGTTTCTTTTGGATTGTTCATCTTTTCTTTCTTCATTTATATGAGCTCTTTGTAAACTAAAGAACTTAATCCTTCAACTATTATATGTATTGCAAATATTTTTCCCAGTCTTTTGACTTCAGAGTATTTTTGGACATATAGGAGATTTAAATTTTTAATAACTCATTGAGATATAATTCATATATCATACAATTCCAAAGATTTAATTATGTAGTCAAATGTATCAATCTTTTCCTTCTTTGCTTTTGGACCATGTTATTTTTTTAACTTCCCTAGGATATATATAATAGTGTTCCCTCTTTCATTCATAAGACTGATAGGTTGTGCTTTCTCTTTTTGCTTATATATCTAGCCAGGGGAGCTATAAATCTTATTATCTTTTCAAAGAACCAAATTTAGTTTTATTGATTTTTTTCTCTATTATTTTTCTGTTTCCTTTCATTCATTTCTTTTCTTTATTATTTTCCTCCTTCAACTTAGTTTGTGTTTATCTTGCTCTGTTTTCTACATTCGGAAGATGAAAGGTTATATAACATATTTATCATATTTCTTTTTTAATATAAGCATGTAAGCATTTAATGTAAGTGCGAATTTTCCTTCAAGCACTGCTTCTGCTGCATGCCACAATATTTGACATGTTGTGCTTCCATTATCATTTATTTTGAATTATTTAAAAATTTCCATTGTAATTTTTCCTTTGAACGATTTATGGTGGTTTAGAATTGTATTGCTTCATAGCTTATTAATATCTAATTTAAATTTATTGTGGTTAGAGAACATATTATATAATGAATTTAATTCTTTGAAATTTTCCCTTTTTTTTTTTTCCGAGGAAGATTAGCCCTGAGCTAACTACTGCCAGTCCTCCTCTTTTTGTTGAGGAAGACTGGCCCTGAGCTAACATCGTGCCCATCTTCCTGTACTTTATATGTGGGACGCCTACCACAGCATGGCGTGTCAAGCAGTGCCATGTCCATACCCGGGATCTGAACTGGTGAACCCCGGGCCACCAAGAAGTGGAAAGTGAAAACTTAACCGCTGCACCACTGGGCCGGCCCCTACCATTTTTTTTTTTAAACCCAGTTTATAGTCATCCTAGTGGATGTTTTATGAGGACTTGAAAAGACTGCACATTCTGCAGTTATTAGATGTAAGGTTCTATGAATGTCAATTAGGAAAATTTGGTCAAATTTTTTTTAGTCTTCCATATTTTGTATCTACTTGTTCTGTCAATTACTAAAACTGGAGTATTACAATTGCTAGTTGTATTTTTTGTTTCTCTCTTTAGTTTTGTACTTATTACTTTATGTTTTTAAATCTATGTTATTAGGTGAATGCTGATTTAAAATTGTTATGTATTATTGATGAATTGATCTTTTATCATTATGAAATATTCCTCTTTATATTTGATAATGTTCCTTCTCTTGAAGTCTACATTGTCTGGTATTACAGCCACTACAGCAGTTTTATGTTTGGTATTTAAACGATATATATTTCTCCAGTTTTTTACATTTTATTTTTCTCTTTGCACTGAAAATGCGTGTCTTTTATACAGCGTTGGTTTGGTCTGGCTTCATTATCCAGTCTTCCAGTATCTTCCTTTTAATTGAAGTGTTTAGGTCTTTCAAATTTAATGAAATTACTTACATAGTTGTTTTTAAGTTTAATGTCTTGCTATTTGTTTTCTGTTTGTCATGTGTGTTCTTTCTTCTCCTTTTCCTTTTTTTCTCTCTTATTATGGATTATTGTGAAATTTTTATGATTCCCTATTTTTTCAAAGATAGCTTTTAAACTATGATTCTTATTTTTTTGTTTCCTATTTTATGGATACTCTGGGGATTTAAATATGTATATTACTTTATTATAGTTTATGTTACATTCCCACTGGCCATGAACGAGAATTCTTGTTGCTTCATAGGAAAAACAATTATAACAACCTTCTGACAATCTTGTGACTGGCACTGATTAATTTTCTTTTTAATGTGTTGCCAATGTTGGTCTATGATGTATTCTACCCTGCTGTGAGGGAAATTTTTACCTTTCTACATCTTCAAATTCATTTTTCCTTCATCATCAAGGTTAGATACTTTTACTTGGGTTTTTATTTACCACACACCTAGTAAACTGACTAGTCCAATATTTTGATAGGTTATGACCTAATACAAAGGATAGTATTCATTTCCTTTACATACTAAAGACCACTGAAAGTATAACAAGGAGATTCCAATATCTTTTTAAATCTCAATGTTTCTTAATTAATGAAAATAATTTCTAACTAACTGTATCTGGATTGCAAACTCCTCTGATTGACTGTAAATTCCTTAAGAGTGTCAACTCTATAATCCTAGTGATCCAGCATAATCCTGGGCACGTTGGAATGGCTCAACAAAAGTGTTGATAAATAAAAGAAGGATTCTTCTCTGGAAAAATGTTACAATATTGCAATCATGTATTAGATTTTATTTTTTTTTCCCTTTTTCTCCCCAAAGCCCCCCAGTACATAGTTGTATATTCTTCGTTGTGGGTCCTTCTAGTTGTGGCATGTGGGATGCTGCCTCAGCATGGCTTGATGAGCAGTGCCATGTCTGCACCCAGGATTCGAACCAACGAAACACTGGGCCGCCTGCAGCGGAGCGCGCGAACTTAACCACTCGGCCACAGGACCAGCCCCGTGCAATTATGTATTATATCATTATACACATCACTAAGCATTGAGCCAAAGGGGAAAGTTGAGATTGAGATATTAAAGGTAGATATTAAGAATTGATATAATGGTCCAAGCTAGGGAGTATGTTCAGGTGAAAGCAGGATTCGGGGCAAGAATTAAATATAACAATCACAAATATAATTCAAGAAGAGAGCTGGGGCTATAGCCAAAAAACAAGGCAATCAGATTCACATTTCTCTAGCCTTTACCATTAATTCCAGCCAAATATAAATCTATCATTCTTTTTTTTTTTCTGAGGAAGATTAACCCTGAGCTAACATCTGCTTCCCATTCTCCTCTTTTTGCTGAGGAAGACTGGCCCTGAGCTAACATCCATGCCTATCTTCCTCTACTTTATATGTGTGACGCCTACCACAGTATGGCTTGCCAAGAGGTGCCATGTCCGCATCTGGGATCTGAACCAGCGAACCCTGGGCCACCGAAGCGGAACACGCTCAGTTAACCGCTGTACCACCTGGCCGGCCCCTAAATCTATCATTCTTGATCGTCTTTGGCTCTGAATATCAGTATTACAGTTTTGCTTCATATACTAAGTTGTGATGTCTTGTATTTTGATAACAGTCTCTTTGTTTCAAATGCTTCAATCTCAAGTTTGTAAGGGTTTGCAAGTGAAGAGACTATATCTCATTCTTGTTGGACTCTGAAGAGTTGGTGTAACACGTAAACATAGGAGTCTCTCGTCACATGATTATTTTATGTAATTGAATTTTCAGGCTAGAATCAGAGGAGAAAAGTTATGACACATGTCAGATGTGAAAGTATTTTGAAACCATAAGGAGCTTTCCAAGTATGAGATACCGTTATCGTCAGTTCAACAACTTGTCAAAGAAAAGATTACTATTGGCAAAGAACTTACCTACCATGTAATAGAAAATGACATTTATCATTTAATATGTTCTTGACAAATTGAAAAGAACAACATAACTCAGAGCATTGGGCCCAAATTAATTCTGTGAAAACAAGGGCCTTGGGCTGCACCCTCTTTAATAAGGAGAGCTATCCAACATTCCAGATGTATGCATGAGTTCCATTAGGGAGGTGGGTGTGAGTATGTGGGGGATTCTGCCTCAAATGAATCAAGTTACTTTTCCTGAAGTTCATGAATTGACCTGCCCTGAGTAGCATGAGATGTAGTTACAGTAAAATGGCACTGGATTTTCTGAGATTAAACAGAAACATTGGTAAGAATTTAATTATTATCTAATGACACAACCCTCTAAAACCTCAAATAGACCCGAGGCCAGGAAAATAGTAATAAAAAGTCAGCTTGAAAGTAGGTAAATAAAATCTTGAAATAAACAGCTGTAAAAAGGATGAAATTGGGAAAATAAAATCAGAGGAGATGTGCTGAGTAAAACACCTTTTGGACTGAGTAGAGCTGTTAGTGGAAAAACCCAATAAGATGAGAATGTGAATGAGGCTCATAAGAACTGAAAGGCATGGCTTTTTAAAAGCTGAGGAGAAAGAGACCTTGTTTTTCTTCTTAGGTAGCTAATTATGAACTAAAGAGAAAACACTGCATTGAATCTAAGACTGCCTGAATGATTTTCTCTGTCTGAAAGGGCTGAAAGTTTAACAAATGAGTATTAATGAATAAATTGAATGAATTAATTAATGCTAAGTCTCTGTACACAGAGATCATTCTAAATACCTGTAAGGGTTAGTATAACAAGGTCTGTGAAATTTCAAACTACTTGAAATTGTTAGGCTGTCTTTCTATCCTGTTTCTCAAAATCTGATTTTCCTCTCACCCGTTTTATGTGACTTTTTAAATCAGAATTATCCTAAGCTTTCTGATAATAGCAGCTACATAATAAATTCATTAATGATTTATTCATTCAATAAATTACTTTTTGAGTATCTACCATATGCCTGACATTGTTCCTGGTGTTAGAGATATAATGGTGGGCAAAACACATATGGTCCCTGACCTCACGGAGCTCACAGTCTAGTTAAGGAGATGGACATAAAACACATCACTTCCTAAATAAACTTGTAATTATAAACCATGATAAGAACTATGGAGGAATATGGTTTCTCTGAGAGCATATAACTGGGTTGGCTAGAGAAGTCTTTCATGAGAAGATGGTATTTGAGTGAGATCTGAAGGATTAACAAATAATATCTAGATGGAGAGGCAAACATTGGGTAGTAACTCAAGGAGAGTGTGTCAGGCAGAGGGAACAAATAGAATGGGCTGAGAAGCATGTGAAGATGTTGGCTATTAATGAATAATATTGTATTCCTTCAAGGATTTTCTTTAACAGAGGACCTCTCCTCATTGGCTTTATTATTATGATAATACAAACAGTCCATGAAATTTTTCTAATTATAAATGATTCAAGCAACTTAGAATTATATACATTAAAGTTTGGAAAATTACTATCTCACCTTCCCAAAGGTAATCATTATTAAATTTTATACATGAGCACATATGCTTTTTATGTTCTATAAAATAGTTCATACCATACACATTTGAACTGCAATTTGCTTTTTTTTTACTTAACAGCATGCCTTGAGAGCTTTCCTTGCCAATACATATAGTACATATACTCATCAGTTTTATGTCTGCATAATATTCATATATATGTGATATATGATATACGATATATACATATATAAGGACTATATCATAATTCGTATAAATTCTCCTATAAATGCACATCTAGACTTTTTCCAAGATTTTGCTACTTTGAACAATGCAGCCAAATACATTCTTATATATAAAAGTTTTTATACCTGTGTAAGTATTTCTTTAGAAAAAAATGCCTTGGATTTAGAATTATAGAGTCAGAGTCACAAATTTTAAAAACTTGATAGCTGCTATAACCAAACCAATTCCTCTCCAAAAAGACTTTCACTTAGCTAAAACGTACAAAGGTAGCTGTTTTTCTGCACACTTGCCAAATCTAGATATGATTAATCTTTAAAGTTTTAACAGAGAGTTCTTGAAATCTGAGCTACCTTTTGCAGAAAGGCAATTGCTTGTAAGTCCAGTAGGTAGTATAACTGTTTGGATCAGGATATAAGACAATAAGTCAGAAGTAGCAGGTATTGTGTCAAAGTAGAGAGGGCCTGGCCAGCATAAAGGCATTCAAATTCAAATCAAAGCACTACCACAGCCGAAAAACCCACAGATTTGACCTGGAGTCCACCAGTTTGAACTCACTAATGTTAAAGGTCTCCAGTGGGAAGGTATTTGGCCCCAATGTTCTTGTCCTTCAAATCATTCCAATTGGCTGTCCACCCAACACCACAAACACAGAAGGTAGGCCTGGTCTCTAAATAGGCTGCTAGGCCCACAGATATGAAAACTCCTTCTTAAGGAGTGAGTTGGTGAAATTTCACTTGCTGACACCTTAGGATGTAGTGAATATTTTCATACTCCTGAGGGCCAGCCATGCAACACAGTCAGTCAATATAATAGAAAAAAGAACATGTTTAGAGAAATTTCTTATGATTTCATTAGGTTTCATTGCACAACAATGAAACAAACATTTCACTAACACTATGTGCTCTGTAAAGATCCAAAATATTAAGTAAGAACAGACATTAATTACCCCTTCCAGTAAACTCTATGAAACTGAGTGTTTTTAAAAGTTTCTTTCTTTAGAATTATCAAAGCAAAGATCCCACAGATAAAATGACTCAAAAATTTCCTAAGAGGTTCATTATTTTGTTTGTATTAACTACTTCATGTCAAGTTAACAAATAGGTATATTTGATAATTTGATTAATTATGGAAATAGAGGTCTCAGAATTTGGATAAGGCTGATCTAAACGTTCAAAAGAGATGTGCTTACCTGTAAACAATTAGCTTTTTTTGCCAATTGTAGCATAATTTGAAACCATCAATTTTGCAGAGTTGGCAAAATAAATAAGGGAAGTTTCAAACAAGACTTAGAGGAGGTTGTTGCAAATGCGGTAAGAATTGTTGCTTCCAATCTGGCTGAGAAATTGGGATCATAACAGGTCCATCTGACTATTTGGAAAGTCGAGCTACTTTCCCTTTAGCTGTCGTCGCCTATGACCAACACTCCCAAGACTTCTGAGGAGCATGTGTATTATTAATGTTAGGATAGACTTGCAGAGTTTCTGAGATCCAGATGGTTGTCACATGTGTATGCAGAAAGAATAACATAATTAGCTGAAGTATTTTATGAAAAAGGTTGGAAGGAATGTAAGCCATGACCGTTTAAGTTGCTTTATCAGGATGTCTCTTACTTTCTTTGGGTCAGTAGCAAATGCACCTTAGGTATCTGATGGGAGGCATTTCCATTTTACATTAACTTATCCTACTTTATTTATTGGATAATGATTCTATAATATTCTGCACAAAAATAAGAGGAAAATGCCATTTCAGAAGCTCATGATTTCCTTATGTATAAAGTTTTCTTTCACCAATATAACTTAAGACCCACAATAAATGCCCACATGGATAGCTGTCCTCAAGGAGTTTGTTATAATTTTTTAGTAGTTACCCTAAGTATGGTTACCAATTATGGATTGTATTTGGCATGATGGAACAGAAACCTGACTGCAGTGGCTTAGCCAAAAAAGAATTTATTTTTTGCATAATATAAGAATTATTGAGGTAAATGACCCAGGTCTGAGGTAGCAGCCCCTTGAGATCACTCACGTCTTAGTCTTCTTATAGCTTTATGACCCATCATCCTTGATGTGCTGCTCTCAAACATACGATTCCATGATGGCTGCTTCAGTTCCAGACATCATTCTGGAACTGCAGCATAAAGAAACAAAGAAAAAGAAAGAGCAGGAGAATTGCTTATGGCAGTAATACAAAGCATTTCTAGAGACTCCTAGCAGAATATGGCTTGTATCTCACTGACCACAAATGTGTCACATACCATCATTGCTGCAAGGAAGGGTGAAAAATGTTGATTTTAGCTGGCAACTTGCCAGTATGTATAAAATCTGTAAAAATGATGGGAAAATAGGTATTAGGTGGGCAAACGGTGGTTCCAACAAAATGGTTTTCCAGTGCTATTTTACCTTTCCCCTCCAAACTACACCCACGATTGCCAGATCTGTTGACTTATACCATCGTCTACTTGAACACTAAAAAGTTAGTGATATATTTCTCCAGAGTAATTCCTTGTATATAAAATGGAATTAGAGTATGCATAAAAGTCTCTCTGGGTACTCATTTTTATGAGAGAAGCCATTTTCAGTGCAGAGGTTGCCAAATTATCTCAATAATACTGCCGAATTATTTCACTACTAAGAAAATTATTGTATTAAGCATGATTCCTGATTAATTTTGAAAAGTCACCTTTTGATCAATGCCATGTAAATGAAATTTTTTCTTGGACCAGAGAAATCATCTTTACCATATATGGTTATAGGTCTATTTTAAAAACTAGATGACATATATTTTTGCTTGCATCTGATAATGCTCAGGTTGTTAAGGGAAATTTTAATTCCTCTGTAGGTCAATCACAAAAGTGATATCTCTGGCTTCATTAGCAATAGAATGACTTGCTTTTTTTATGACTTAATTCCCAGCTGAATTTCACTGGCATGCTCTTCCTAAGCAAGAAAGCTACAAAGGACAAACTTCCCCGATTGCTAAATTTCCTTAGAAAAGATTCCTTTGGGAAGGAGACAACTTGAAAAGAAGTTCAATATTTGTTTACTGCCATCATCATCATCATCAATTCCTGTCACAATAGAAATGTAAAAAAAGTCAAATGGAAGCTCATGGCATTTTCAAATCCAAGGATGAGAATGTTGATTTCTTGTCTACCAAAGGAAAAATCTAGGGACAAAATGTTGATGCAACTGACATAATCTAATTTTAAAATTGGTTTGTTATATTAATTAAGTGGAAAATTTATGGATGTGTCTTGACAAACATTTTAGCAGTAGAAGACTTCAATGTTGATTTTTTTTTTTTTAGAGAAAGTCATTAGAATTGTTTGCTGTTGTTAATTAAAGTGGTATTTAAAAGTAAGGAGGAATAGTAGACATAAGAAAATGCAGCAGGAGAAGAAGGCAGAAGGAAAAAGATGTCTTAGGTGAATTTTGATTTACTTTATGTTTAATAAGCCATCTAAATTCACACAGCTTTTTTTTCCAGAGTCAGAGTCATTTCATGATATTAAATAGCAGTGTCCTTAACTGAGGGGAAAGAGTGATATCTGGGGACAACATATTTTACACTGGAAAATTGTTTTAAAAGGGATAACTTAGAAAATTACATTTCCTAGGGAACTTAGAATTAACACAGAGAGTTAAATAAAATCAACTACTTAGTTACTTTCTCCCTCAACAGCTATTTAATTCATTTGTGGTCCAATAGACCTTTTAATTAAGGGCATCCAAGTATCTTGTCAATTAAGACTTTTTGCTGGAAATATAGTCACATTATCAAAGGAAAATAAATCATTGAAATAGCTCTTGAGATAATTATCACAGACAGACAGACAGACAGACACATGCACACACTGTAGCAGGAACTAGACAAGTTCCTGGTCTCCTACTGTGAGCACCTGTGACTCGGTGGCAGGGGTTTCTCTCATGTACTCAGTCTGCCCGGGCTGGGAGTTCCAGGCAGCGATTCCCCTAGAAGCAGACTTCATCAATGATGGTGAGAGTTAGTGGATAAATACCCCAGCTTCTTTGGGTGGGATATTTCTGAAGTGAGTTTACACCTTCTCCCAGAGGTGCCTAAGAGAACTGAGGCCCAGCTGCCCAGCGCAGAAACTGGTTTATTAAGACACCCTTTCTTAGCTCCCTTCTTTTTGCAGTTTCCCTTTCCTTCTCCCATACTGATGCTTCCTAAGACCACCTCACAAATAAACTACCTACCCCCAAATTCTTGTCAGGGGGTTTCACTAGAGTGGAGGTGGCTTGTTTGGTGGCTACCTGGCTGCATAGAGGCAGACACCATAGCAACTAAACATGCACATGCAAGGGAAAACACAAATTAAGATAGTGATTTCCAAAATAAGTAACAATTTTTTCCACCAAGAGCTCTATGATCTGAACCATTGATTTATTAGGTCGCCTAGGTTGGGTGTTGAATCACTCAGTGTGTTCATTTGTTTTAGTGATGTGGGGAAGGAGAGTGGGGATAGATCTCAGGCTACCATCCCATGACATTGTGGGGCTGTGTAGGTAGCCTTGGGGAAGCACTTGAAAGGTCCATTATTGCCCCTCCCACATGAAGGAAAATTGATCTTGGGACTCAGAAGAGAGGGGTATACTGAAAAAAGCATTTGGGAAGTCCAGTACAGCATGATGCACTCCTAGGACTATGGCCAAGGTATCTAAGTTGGCAATATTGGGAACAGCCGCGTGGATGGGGGACACTACACTGTTCAATTCTCAGTAGTCCGTGGTCATCTGCTGTGAGCCATCTGGCTGTTGAAAGCACCAAAGGCAGGCATACAATACCCATTAGGTGCAGTTCTTGGATAGTTTCTCCTATTTCCTTATGCCCCACAGGCAATTTATGTTATTTGAAACCTACCCACTCTTTGTGGGGGTGGTAGACTTACTGGTTTCCAACTGGCATTTTTTTTCACCATTAGTTTGATTACTCTAACCTGGAGGCGGAATTCACGGATAGAAGTTTGCAGAGTTTGACCTTATAGGATATCAATACCGAATATGTTCTCTGGTATTGAAGAGATAAAAACCTTGTATTCTTATGAGGGAAAACACCCAATTTGCAGTGTCAAGGGAGCTTCCTGACCATAATCTTTTGCCTTCCAAAACTATCAATGATGCTGAGGCGGCCAGAAAACTTCTGAAGCTTGCCATATATCAGAGTACATTCATTCCAGTATCAACCAGAGCCATTGCCTGTTGTTTATTTCTGGGGGACCATGAGTAGTGAGCTCAACATGGGGCATCCAATGGCCCTCACCTGGAGGCAATGTTTGCCTGCATCCTATACCTAGGGTGTGGGAGGCATGTGCCCTAAATGGGACTGTATTCCTGAGGCCTCTGCTGGAGCATGCAGGGCAGCAGGGTTCGTAGGAGCAGATGGGGCAGGTTTTAAGGCTTTCCATAGGCTGACCAACACAGCACTGGGTTGCTGGTCTATCTTTTCAGGTGGGGTCCTAGCAACAATAAGTTCAAAACACATTTGCTTCCAAGTTTCTCTTACCAGACACTTTACAGCCAATTAGGATAGCCTTTTGGCTTTTCGAGCTCCCTGTCTATCTCAAGTCTTTCCCACAGGTTGAACCCTTTCCCAGGGTTTGCCAGTTTCCCCCAGATCAGCAACGGATTGCCCAACATCATAAATGTCTTGTCCCTTGACAGGGCTTAGCTTTGATATCAGGTGCTGGGGGTTGACTGGAGTATCTTGGCTTTCATTTCCACAGTGAATGTGGCCTGATCAGGGCCTTCAAAGACAGAGGTGTATATGGCCTGTCTCATTCCAAAGTCTCTAAGAATTTGTTGTACCTCCTTTATACATTTTCAGGGTCCCATGTGCCCAGGGAGATCCCCCTCATTGGGCCAAGCCTCAGCAGGCTAGAATAATCCAATCTATAAGGGAGTAAGTACCTTGAAACCTCTGAGCACCATTCAGGTGCTGCTAGAGGTAGGGTGTGTGGTGATGTTGCTCATTTTTTCTGCCTCCTGCTGGGTCAGAGAAAGGCCATCGTGGCCCCCTGTATCCCATAGCCGCACTAACCCTGCCTGGATATCTTCCCCGGCCTTTTGCTGGAACTTGGCACTTATATCAATAAGCTCAGTGGGAGTACATTCTCTCATCAGGAGCATTTCCTGAACCAGGGGCTGCCTGCTGGCTGGGGTTAATGTGGCTGTGCTTTTGCTTCCCTTTGTATTAGCAATCAGACTGCACAGGGTGTTTCATCTGTTTCCCTGTCAATCACCACAACATCCTCCTCTTTGCCCTCCTCACTTTCCCAGGGATTCCGCCTCTTAGCGTCCCAAACAGGTGTTGTCATAAGTGCTCATATCTTAATCCACAGCAGCTTGTGCCCTCCTAGCTTTGCACAATGGCAAACTAAGGTCTCCAAACTGACTATCCTGCTTTCCAAACTTGTCTGCTAGCCCCGAAGCTACGGAATAGTGGATAGCTGTGTGTCCTTCTCTAACCTTGGCTCTTCTTCCAACTTTCTAACTTGAGCTTCAACTTCTACTTGGGCATTGGTGACCAGCTGAAAGGCCCACAGTAGAGGCCAGCCCACTGCAGCAGCCATTCATTTCCCTTCTTTGCCACAGTGCTATGCACAGTTCCTCAAACAAGTGCATTAAGCAGCTGGCGTTTATGAGATGTCTCCTACTCATGCAGTGGTCCACAAGCATTTAACATACGGGCCACCTTTCCCCATATAGAGGTTGATGGCCAAGTCAAGATTTCCTCCACGGATGCCTCTTTTCCAAGACCTATATCTCTGGTCTCCTGGCTGCTCACCAATTGTTGGTTTGCAAACTGGCCCCTGTTTGCACACAAGAGCGCAAAGAGAGATCGAAGAAAGAGGCAGACCACTCCAGATTGATAGGTGGCAGGTTTAATAAGCAAGGGAACTTCATAGGAGCCTTGTCTTGGATGGCTGCAAGACAAGAAGATCTCTACACCCGCCTGCCAGAATCTTAAAAGTTTATATAGAGGCCTTAAAGGGGTTCGGTCACATATACTGTTCAGATGGTCTAAACTACATATTACTCTCTCAAGGCTGCATCCTTGAAATGGCTCCAGCTGTGCAAACAGTGAGCAGAAAGTACATTCCAAGGACGGGGAGAGGGTGAGGAGCCTCAGATTGTCTGGGTCTAGTTTGAGAGTCAAGTGGTGGTCATGCCCTCTCAATGACCTTCTCCAACAATGCCCTATGATGAACAAGGTCAATTGTAAATTCAAACCCCAGAGGAAAGGTTTACCTAAGAAAAGATTTGTAAGACCTTTAAAATCCAGAGGATTTGTGTTGCAATAGATGCTGAGAGTGTTAGACCAGGGAGAGGGGAACATGATTTTAAACAAGGCTAGATTTATTAATTTGAGCTCTGGAAGGAGACTGTGCCCTAGCTTGAGCAGCTAGAGAAACATGGCTTGTTAACTAAAGCTAGACTAAAGGGAAGCCTATATTGAACGAAGTCTGAGACACCAGAAATGACTACATATACCATAGAGGAAAGAATCCAAATATTTAAGAAGAGAAAGCTCAGAATTTCTCTTTTACCAAAACACCAAGAGCTACTTTGATGAGGAGGACCCCACCTTCGTTGAAGAATTCTGTAGTGGCTATCTTAGATTTGGAAAGAGGAAAAAGGTAGGAGATGCTGCCAGTAAAATGAATTACCTGATTTAAACAAAGACCCCTAAATTACTACTGACTTTGTGGACATGATTACCAAGATAGGGCATGACTCAAAGAATCAGAATGGTTTGAATTTCACTGAGCTTTGGAGATAGTTAATTGATCACACAGTATCTACGACCGAAAATGATGGACAGTCCACAAAGTTCCTACCTTGAACTGTTAAACGAAAGTACTGTAAGCTGACTCACATCATCAAAATTGAATTATGGTCTCTCCTCAAACTAAAATGAAAGCCAGTCACAGACTTTCATCTCTTTAATGGAAGAGTGGCCAGGTACACTTGGGGAGGACCCATTACATACACGTGTTTCAAATCTTCCTCTTGTCTTCCCACAAACCTGTAGCCATCTGCTAAAGTTGAAGTAGACTGGAGAGTGAGATATACTCAGAACTTCACAGATTTTTTTAAACCTTTTTTCCCTCAAGTAGCAGATTCAATGCGATTGAGTAGCACCAGTCAGAATGGGAAATCAAGGTATTCAGTAAATGGAGTTTTGGCCCAAATCCACATCTCATAGTGGGCCTAGCAGGTCTTTGGAAAACTTTCTATGGTTATTTCCTCATTTTCTGAGTTAATAATAGGAATAAATATGTCCAGAAACTGACAGAGTCCCCATATTGACTTTCTAGTGAGGGCTTTTATGATTAAAAAAAGGCTATGTGGGAACTCCTAGAATTTCCCATTATTATCCAAATAATAAATCAAAGTCAGTGTCTGGTCACTGGGGGAATTAGAGAGATTAGTGGCACCATCAAAGTCTTAAAAGATGAAGGCAAGGATGAGGATCCTTTTATACACCTATTTAAACCAAAAATTTGGCCTCTACAGAAGACAGGTAGCTCCCACAGGACAGTAGATTATAATACACTTGGTCAAGCAATAATTGCAATTGCAGATGCTAGTCTAGATGTAGTATATTTAGTGAAGCAAGTAAATACTGCAAATGGTGTCTATATGACTTAATCTGGTGAACAGATTTTTAAAATCTGAGTTAATAAGAAGTTTGCTTTCACCTTATTGGTATAGCAGTATGCTTTCATCTTGCCTTAGGGTTATAGCAACATTCCATCTCTCTGCCTTATCATCAGCTATATTGATGACATCATGTTGATAGTTCCCTGATGAGAAACATATAGCAAGATACGTTGATTGAACAAATGTGCAAAAGGGATGTGAGGAAACTCTATGTAGTCTATGTTGGGTATGGTTAATTTTGTAATTTGGTCTAAGAGTTGGCAAACTTTTTCTGCAGGCTGAGAGGCAAAATCAAGGGTATTAGTTAGGTACTTAGGTAATAACAGAGAAAACAAATTTCCATAGCATTTTAATTAAGAAATTAAAAATACAATAATAATAGGGTACTTTTTTTGTAATACAGGCCTAGTAATGAAAAGAATGGAATTTTATCTTATTTGGGGGGATACTATTTTGCTCAATTGGTGTTCAAGTTAGTGGTCCTCAACATCAAAACTGATTGCAAATGTTTATCTGTTAATGCTTAACTGTAATAAAATTTGGTGTATTTCATCTTTGAAAATGTCTTTTCACAGAAATAGTTATTGCCAAATACTGATATAAATACCTGAGCATATGATTTTAATTGAACATATTCAGTGCTTGCAAGACACTTATATATTTCTGTAGATTCTTCTCTTGATATTTGCCCTTTAGTGTATCATTTCATTGCAGATTAATCATTTCTAATAGAAGGTTAGGTGGAAGCTCCTCAATTGCACAGTAAAGTGGATTTTGAAATGTGGATATTTCCTGTGCACTTGCATCAAGGTTCCCAAAACACTCCTGGAATAGTACTTTAATCGCCTAAGGTATACCAATTGTACCTTGTATGGAGATGGAGATCACACTTTTTGTTTTAAATTTTGACAGCATGTGAAGTGTATAAAGCAGCTTGATATTACATGTGATTCCAAAAACATCAGTTGTCAGTGTAATGACTTTATCATAGTATAAATTTTGTATGTAAATGTTTGCCTTATAATTTTAGGTTGAATTCGTGAAGAAAAATTATCAAATCTACTGCAAAATCTAACTTCTGAATGCATTCAGTGTTTAATAATAGTGCTTGTAGGTAGTTGTTCTCATTTGTAAAAATTTTATTCTTGGCCTGAATTTAAAAAAATTGCATTAAAACTTTAGGTCATCAAATTGATATGTAATGGAGAAGCTTCTATTTCTGACAAATATTCATGCAACTGATGATGGTTAAGTTCACAAAGGTGAGTTCACAAAAGTTCACTGTTAACACTGCTGGTTCAGTAACATATGACAAATTCAAATATTTTCTGCAAAGTACTTAGGGATGAACAATACAATGAATAACCAAAGACTTTCAATACCTTACATTCTTACAAGCTTTGTAAATTTGCCCAACTAAACACTTTTCTGCTCCAAACCTATTTTTACTACCATTGGTTGTAGTGTATCTTAGCAGTTTCCATTTCAGTTTGTCCCCAACAGTGTTTTATTGACTTTTAAAATATTCTCATCTGCAATTGTTCCACTGAGTTCATTCACAGAGGTTAATTTTTCAAACACTTCAAACTTGGTACTGACGTCTTAAATAACTGAGTAGTATTGCTAACATCTCTCAATTCATCAAAGCTAAGGGAAAAAACTCAAAATTATTTTCTTTTTTAAGAAATTGACTACTTGAGTTTTCTCCTAATGTCTTCAGCTCTGAAAAACTGTTCTTGCAGAAAGGCTCGTAGTCACAAACAAGTTTATTTTCTCTTGTCACATTTTTTCTTCTGCTGCAATCAATATTGTGATAAGTGCTTGATCTGGTAATGTCAGCATCTGCTGTAATCTGCTAGCACAGCTATAGTGTCATTGCACAATAAATACAATGCTTGATGACCTAATTCAATAACAAAACACTCCACACTTGACTGTGCCTTAAAAGTAGGAAGTCTGCTTTTCTTTCCTTGTTTTTGCATGATGAGTATGCAGTGGTAATAAAAAACATACAGTCTCAGCATGGTGATATGTATGGCCTTTGAAGAGCTGCCAAGTTATAACTATGTTATTGTTATTTGTGCACTGAGCAGCAGTGAAAAGTAATAAGAGTACCACATTGCATGCACTCAGCTGTGCTGTTACAGCACGAAGGCAGCCATGCACAATGCATAAATAATGAGCATGGCTGTGTTTCAATAAAACTTTATTTGTGGACGTTGACATTTGAATTTAATATAATTTTTATTTTGCCACTCTTCGTCAAGAATGCAAAATGTCCCCTAACTACATGGGAGTATTCAGACTAAGTAGTGAAAACCCAGAACCCATTCATCTCTTAGTTTAAAAGAATCATGGAAAATGTGACTATATCTTAAAAGACATTGAGTCTAACTCAGTTTATTGGAAAATAGCTTAAGATTCTGAAGTGTGGAATGACTTGTATGAGTCATGCAAACAGTTAGTGATAGTGGAGGCTAGAAACCTTGATTTCAAATTTCCTGTGTAGTGCATTTATCTAGATACAACATGAACTTCATATATATACAGTAATGAATATACATTTTTCTTTGCTTTATAATATTTCTTTTTGCAGAATATATCACAAGCATTAAAAGTATCCAAAACACATTTACATATTATATATAATAATAATAATAAAGCAAATACCAGTGTACCTACTATTAAGCTTAAAAAAGGCAAGTGATGATAGCTATATACCTGACTTTTTAAACTTAAATGTAATCCTATCAGCATTTCATAATTTTCTGTGATGTTTACTGTAAGTATCTTTTTAAAAATCCCTTTCTCAGGTTAAGGAAGTTCTCTTAGTTTCTTAGAAGTTTCCCTGGTACTCCTCTTTTCAGTCTTCTGACCTAGAGCTGAGACTTGCCTTATCCTGCTGCCGCCCACCTCCTGTGACTGTGCCTACATCTGGGGTCACGAGATGGGAGGACAGGAAGGAAGAAAGCAGGGACGCTTGCTTGCCCTATCCTCTTAGGACCAGCCCCTCCCTTCAGGGATCCTTCTTTTACATGGAGGTGTTCACCTTGAACTTCTACTCTGCTTAGTCTCTAGGCTTTCTCTCTTGCCCCTGTACTCAAGCCCAGGGAAAATGCCCAGTTCAGTGCTCTGCATAGCTCTCTGGATTCAATTTTCCCTTGCTCTTTCTTACCTCTGAGAATATTCCTTATTTTAAAGTGAGCTCAGCCATGCATTGAAAAAAGGGAGGTTGTTTTTAATATTTTATACACTATTACAAATGTTTTCCATGGGAAGGATTTTTTTTTTGTACTTGTAGCCCACCACAGTTGCTTGCTATAGAAGTTTTGATTGATTAAAAAAAATTAAGTTAATTGGTGGTTTTGATGTAATGTGGATTCTGTTCCAGGGAACTACTCTAG
This sequence comes from Equus caballus, assembly GCF_041296265.1. Classification (NCBI taxonomy): domain Eukaryota; kingdom Metazoa; phylum Chordata; class Mammalia; order Perissodactyla; family Equidae; genus Equus; species Equus caballus. The sequence goes on along the minus strand of NC_091703.1, from coordinate 50,823,306 downwards.
AATATTAATCTCCAGTTGTAGTACCTTGATGAATTAAGGACTCATCAGCTCTATCTCTATATCTAATATTTATTTTTATTTATCTCTCTGGCATATTTTTCTGGGACATTTTGCAAACATTTAAGGCAAAGAAAAGTCAAACTGACTGATATCAGGTATCCATTCACTACATGGATGAACCCACCGCTAGATTATACTTTATCCCCAGTGCTTGGATAGTGCCTTTCTGACAGTAAGAACTCAATTAATAGGTTTAATATGATATAGATATCAGTTATTATGATTTATATAAATTTCCTAGGATTTGTGGTACCCCTCAAAATATGTTTAAGAAGTGACCACTTCACTTTGGTATAAATAGCTTTCTTATCCTGTACTCCATATCCTCATGCTCTCTCCTTGCATTCACTTTCAGAAACTTGTCTCTGCTCCTACAAAACAAAACAAAACAAATAAATGAACTATTAGAACAAAGTATTTATTCACCTAGGAATATTTGCATTCTTTCCCTAATTAAAACCTCAACTTATGAATCTATGATAAACTTCTGGAATTAGAGAGGATTTTGAAATAAAATTCATTCTAAGAATGAGTCTCTGATTGTAGTATAAAACAAAGGCATAGCTCCTAGATTTTAAACTTTCGTGTTGATTTGTTGAAGGATTTTAGATGGGAGAAGGTGGCTATTTTCTATTATGCCTGGAGGTTATCAGTACATTTCAGTTCCATAATAAAAGCCAGTGATGCTCAGTGTGATTTACAAGAAGAGTACTTCTGGAATGGTGAAATGCATAAAGACAGCATTTTTCAGGACAACTCCATCATAACAGTATGACTCCCTATGGCAAAATTTCTTTCAAAGGCTTATGAGCCTGATAATTCTTCGGTAAGAGAATTCCACCGGACAGAGGGTTAGGTATATCTAGAAGGCCCAAAGGGACAAGTGCTGAATAAGATGTAATTTTAGGGCTTTAAATTAGGTTTAACAAGGCCTCTAGGGTAATTGAGTCCAATATTCTCTGAACACTGCAAAATTAATGTTTGTGGCTTAAAAAAATATCTGTGTAGAGATTAGGCTCTCTTTGGGACAGACTGTCATTACAACAGTAGATACATGACTAGAGAGAGAAATTGAAGTTAAAGGGTGTGTTCCAGTCCAACAGGTAGTTTAGAGTTATTGCAGCAACTCTTCTAGCTTGCACTCTCTATGTGAAGGACTTGGAATCCTTGGTACATTTGGCTTGCTAAGTAACATGTCTGATTCTGGTGAATGCCAACTCTCTTTATACTCAGAGGATGAATTTATCTGAGTTGTTGAAAGTGAAAGTCAACAGCCACTCTGCTGTCTGGGTTAGAGATATTTATCAGAGCAAAGAAATGATATGGATATGGAGAAAATTGGGTGTCCTTAGGTCTTAAGTAAAGATCAGGCTTATGATGGACATGGACATGTCACACAGTCACTGTTGATCTAATTTTGTTTGATCTGGGGATGTAGCCAGGCTTGGGCTTGGATGGATCTTTGCTGTGCATTTTAGAATGAGACTTCGGGTTGCTATGAAACAGGGCTTCCATGATTGTGAAGGGCTCCACTATAGAGGCTCATTGGATTGTTCGGCTTCCCATAAGCTGTGGTGATAAACACGCACCGAACCAGTGTATGTTGGAAAATCCCCTCTAGAGTTCCTCATTAGCCAAACTAGAGATTTAAAAATTGTTCAAAACATATGAGCTTCATATGATTCAATTATCCATGACACACCTTTTTTCCCCCAAAATCAGCCAACCTTTCCAAACTCCTCTCTCACAGGACCCTACTAACCCAAGTCATCTACAGAAAGACTACTCACTTGCTATCTCTTCTAATAGATATAGAGAGTTTAAACTGTTTTGTACCATTACTGTTTCTGCAATCCATATGTCTAGTGGTATTCTAACTTCTGGTTTTTCAAGTGATGCTCAGTTAATATGCTATAGTAATTGTGTGACAAGAGCTTCAGAAAATGATGTTTGGTGTCTGCTCAGGGCCCAAGTCTCAAGTTTAGGAATTAAAGGATGCTTATTACTGATATCTGTCCTTATCAACTGTTTCTTATTTCCTTCTCTCATACCTATTCTCTAGCTAGAAAGAAGGGATTATGGACTCAGATTTGATAGCAATTTGACAGGAGCTATGCATCCAAAGTTTCGTACCTAAAATGTTTCCTTTTTTCTTATCTCATACCTACTGTCTAGCTAGAGGTTCACATGTGCAAGTGTTATATACTCCAAATTACCTTTTACTGCTCTTCTTTCTGTAATTATTCCAAAGAGGAGAGTTGAAGGGGAACATGCTCAAAGCTGAGAAGCAAGGCGTGGCAGACACACCTCCTGATTGCCCTTGCCTTCTGGTATGCATGTCCTTTCATAATCTGTGGGCAGGACCTATGACTTGCTGCTAATCAATAAAATATGGCAGAAGTCACCAAAGGGGAGGTCACTCCTTTGATTAGGTTATGTCATATGGCAAAGGTGAAAGGATTTTGGATATATGATTAAGGTCCAAAATCAGTGATTTTGAAATAATCAATAGGGAAATTATCAGGTGAAATCGGGTGAAAGCCCTTGAAACAGGGCCTAGGCCTTCTCTGAATAACAAACTCTCCTGCTGGCCTTGAAGAAGCAAGCAGATAAGATGTGAGCTGCCTAAGGAGAGGGCCATGTGGTGGGGAACTGAAAGTGGCCTCTAGGAGCTGAGGGCCTCAGTGCTATGCTTATAAGGAACTGAACTCTGCCAGCAACCTCATGGGCTTGGAAGAGGACCCCTAGCCTCAAATGGGAATGCGGCCCTGGCTGACACCTTGATCGTAGCCAGTGAGACCCTCAGCAGAGGACCCAGTTAAGCCATTCCCAGACTCCTGACCCCTAAATGTGTGTTTTAACCTGCTAATTTTGTGTTGATTTGTTATGTCCCAACAATAAAAAAACAAAAATGAAACAAAAAACTAATACAGAAGTAATATATGAGGTTTAGGCTTTTATGATTATAGATCTGTACCCAATGAGAGGTGGGCATAAACTTTCTATTCACATAAAACATGTGAAGAAGGCCTCCTGTTTTAACATTTGCACCAGTGACAGGGGATTTGTGGCCCAATAGACTCAAATTATAAATCTGTTTACTAGCCAAATGATTTGGAGCAAATTCTTTAACTTGTTTTAACTTGTCTCCTCATTAGAAAATAGGGATGATGATGATGATGATAATTATGACTTTGTAGTATTGTTTTGGGGTAAAGGTAATGTATGTAAAGTGCCTAGTCCATAGCCGATGTTCAAAAAAATTATTGGCTTTCCACCCTGCTGTTCTTTACACTTGCAAAGACCCTCTCTCTTTTGTGAATATGTTTAAATCTCAGCTCACATTATTTTGTGATTACATTTTGCCAGTCCATGAACTAGACTGAACGCTCCTGGAAGATGGGAACATGTCAAGTTCTTTTTGTGTTCCTAGCATGTAGCACAATTCTTGGCATCATGTAGATGCTCCTGTAACACTCCAGCTCAGATGGATCTCCTTCTCAGAACTCATATATGTTGGTTGTCTGTACCACTCATTTGGAAATTAAGGACTACCTTTCCTATTTTTCAAATGTGAATTCTACTCTTGTTATTTGAATTTTCGCACGCAAGTCTCACTTGCAAACAGATTGTGAAAACTTTAGGGCAGAAATCAGCATATTATTTCTTTATATCCCATAATTTGCCTACAACAATGAAAACATGCAGCATTTGTTAAAAGAATAAAAGATTGAGGGACATGGGTTGGGATATTAGCGTAGGACATATAGTTCAATTAAATGTCTATGGGTTAAAATAATTTGAACTTTTATTTAGAGTTTAAATACTTAGAAGTTATGCTATTCGCTATTACTAAGTAGGTTTATTGTTGACCTATTTTTTTTTTTTTTTTTTTGGATACAGTGAAGTATGGTTTCACTTCAGTGTAAGAACCAAACAATTTTATAGTATTATAAGGTGTGAAATCTAGCCTAGGGATTTTAATGAGAAATTAGTCTTGGAGAACTCGTTCAATTTGCTTTTTAATTAGAATTCATCTTATTTGCATTTTATTGCAGATTAATTTTGAGCTAATTTAGCATTAAATAAATGAGAACAATTGAAATCAAGAAATCGGCTTAACCATAAGAAATAGCTATTTTTCAATGTGGAATGAGGAAAAAACATTAATTTCGTCTGAGAGGTCGCTCTGTTAGCTAACAAAAAATAAAAAAGAAGACTTTCAGGAAGAAATTGTGAATTTATATTAAAGCTAAGATCATGAATATAAGTTCATTTGCCTATTGATGAGGAAAGCTTGTAGCTTAGATTTACTAACTGAAGAGAAGTTACCAAAAATCTAGAAGTTGAAGGTAGAATTTATCTTCATGATTCATCTCTGATTATTGTCCATCTATTTTTATGTTTTCTGACTGTTGTAGCATTTAGGCTTTTTTACAAATATTAACTACCTATTCATAGACTTTGTTAGAAAGCTATGAAGGTGTAATGGATTTTTCTCTCTGCTAATTCTGTGTGACAATTTCTTTTCACAAGCTATGTTGTTTGGCTAAATGTCTTTCTTCTCCCGGCTTATCAACTATCCACCTGTTTCCATGTCCCTTCTTTGCCACTGTCATGATCTGTATAAACCAAACATTTCTTTCTTCTCTTCCAGTTTATGCACTGCCTTTCTACAAAAGTTTCAGTTTCCATTAGATTTTATTCTATAGCCTATATATGGCAAATCTGTTTTATTTCCACAATAAGTAGACTGCAGGTGTAAGAGGATCCAGTCTCACAGTCTCACAGCACGCAGATCGTCCAGCTGCTCAGTTTGCTCTCGGCAGCAGCGCCATGACTGAAGCTGCCTTTAAATACACACACAAATACGTATAGACACACATGCACTAATTAACAAAAAACTTTGCGGGTAAAAGCACAATGTGGACTTGCATAGAGTTAAGTAATTACATGACATGAAAAAGAATGTTTGTCTCTATGCTATCTCAGTGAAGTTCTTTATAACATACAGATTTATATTTTTCTTAGTTGTAATTCTTTACATATTAATGTCCACAAAAAATTAGCAAAAATTAGATATAATAGCAGGAATGATTTTATCCAGAAATGTTAGGGTGTGAATATATACTTTTCTCTTTGTTCTATAGTCATTTCATTGGCAGGGATCATTCTATTAAACTTATTTCAATACTATAATGCCCTTTTTGGTGGTCAACTTAAATTTTTTTCTCTGAAGAAGTCCATTTTCTCCACTGAAATGGATACAAGATAACATTTCCAGAGAAAACAAAGCCCATATCTGTTCAGCATACTAGTACATTTTAAAATAAATCATTTTCTAATTGCAGAGCACAGATTGACTCTGTTTAGATCATGGGAAAGCCAGTTTCAACTTTTTCAGTGTGATCATGTAAGTATCATCTGTCTTCATTTGATTCTAAAAAACCTACAAATATATTTACAATTTATGAAATGATTTGGATTGTATACCATTCTTGGTTAGCTTGTACTCCTAGTTCTATTTGGCAGACGCACACCTTCGTCTCTTAGAGCGCACAGTCAGGGACATAGATAGGCAGAAGGTGGCCTCCAGGGCAGGGGTTCACCTTCTCTCCGTTACATCTCGCTACATCTTAATAGTAACTGGGGACTGAAACATTTTTGAGTTTTTCATTTCTCAGTTTTCTTTATGTTTTCATTTTTTTCTCTTTCACCATTCAAGTAACTTCTGAGCTTTCTTGTTTAACTTCACCAGAAACTGCCAAACTCTTTTTCAAAGTAGTTGTTCCATTTTGCGTTCCCCCCAGCAACGTCTGAGAGTTCCAGCTCTCCTTCACTTCCTTGGTAAAGTTCTCCTCCACCAGGACTTGGTATTATAATTTTTTTGTTTTTAATTTTAGACATTCTAAGATATGTGTAGTGGTATCTCATTGTGATTTTAATTTTCATTTCCTTCATAACCAATGATGTTGATTATCTTTTTGTGTGCTTGTTGACATCCATATATATTTTTTTTAAATATATATCTTTTCAATATTTTGCCTATTTAAAACAATGGATTGTTTTTTCATTATTGAGTCTTGAGAGATCTTAATATAGTCTGGGTACAAGTACTTTGCGAAATATGTGATTTGCATATATTTTTCTACTAATCTGTAGCTTTCCTTTTCCTGCTCTTACCAGGGTTTTTCACAGAACACAAGGTTTTATCTTTTTTGATAAGGTTCAATTTATCAATTTTTTCTTTTATGGATTGTTTTTTGATGTTATATTTAGTAATACTTTGCTTAACCCAAGGTCATAAAGACTTTCTCTATGTTTTTTTCCTAACAATTTTATATTTCTGTGTTTTATACTTAGGTCTATGATCCATTTTGAATTAATCTTTGTATAAGCTGTGAGGTATAGATTGAGATCCTTTTCCTTTTCATATTTAAGGATGTCCAATTGTTCCAGCACTATTTGTGAAAAGATTATTCTTTCTCTACTGAAATTCATTAGAGGTAAATTGGACATGTTCATGTGGTCTGTTTCTGGATCCTCCATTCAATTCCATTCATCTATGTTTATCCTTTCATGATACCATACTGTCTTGATTGCTGAAGCTTTATAGTGTATATTGAAATCAGGTAGTGTTAGTCTTCCAACTATATTCTTTTTCAGAATTATTTTAGAGTTCTAGTTCCCTTGCTTGTGCATATATTTTAGAATCAGCTTGTAGATATCTACAAAGAATCTTGCTAGGATATTGATTGAGATTACATTGAATCTGTAGATCACTTTGGGAATATTTGACATCTTAACAATACCAAGATTTCCAATCAATGAATATTATATATGTCTTTATTTAGATCTTTGATTTCTTTCTTCAGTGTTTTGTTATTTTCAGCATAATCTTCAAATATATTGTTAGAATTTTACCTATTTAATTTTTGAGTGCTATTATAAATAACTCTTTAAAAAAAATTTGATTTCCAGTTGTTCCTTGCTAGCGAATAGAGATACAACTCGGTTTTTGGGTTTAGTGATCTTGTATCCTGGGATTTTAATAAACACACTCATTAGTTTTAGAAGGTTTTTTTTTTTTTAAATTCCTTTGGACTTTCTACTTTAGACAATCATGTCATGTAAAAAGAGACAGATGTATTTCTTCCTCTCCAATATGCATGCTTTTTATTTATTTTTCTTGCCTTAATGCACTGGTCAAGACTTCTAGTATGATGATGCCTAGAAAGGTTGAGGACAGACATTCTTGTGCTCTTCCCAGTCTTAGGGAGAAAGCATTCAGTCTTACAGTAGCACTGCATTCCTAGCTTGCCGAGAGTTTTTCTCATGAATGTATGTTGACTTTTGTAAAATGCCCTTTCTGCTTTTTGCTGATCTTGTGATTTTTCTTCTTTAGTTTGTTAATATGGTAATTTATATTTTTGATTTACAAATGTTGCAGCTAGCTGCATTCTTAGGATAAATCCCATTTGGACATGATATTTTAACTTACGCATATTGCTGGATTTAGTTTGACAATATTTGTTGGAGTTTTTTTGCATTGATGTTCACGAGTTATGTATGTACATGATGTTGGTCTGTAGTTTTATTTTCTGTTGATGTCTTTGTCTGGTCTTGGTATCAGGGTAATCTTGGCCTTATAATGAGTTGGAAAGTGACCCCTCCTTTTCTCTTCTGGACTATATTATGTAGGTATTCTTTCTTCCTTAAATGTCTTGTCTACTCACAATTGAAATAATCTAGGCCTGGATTTTTCCTTGTGGAAAGTTCTTTACTACCAATTCAATTCATTTCATAGACAAAAAATCTATGTTTTGGTAGTTTGAGATTTTTAAGGACTTTGCACATTTCATCTACATTGTGGAATTTATGAGCATTATGTTATTCAGAATATTTATTCCCTTATTGTTCTTTTAATGTCTGTGTGGTCTATTGTGATAGTCACTTTTTTGTTCCTGATATTGGTAATTTGTGTCTCTTCATTGTTTTCTTGGTTACTCTTGCTAGAGGTTTTTCAATTTTATTGAGCTTTTCAAAGAACCAGCTCTTGGTTAAGGATTTTCTCTATTATTTCTGTTTTCTATTTCCCTTCTAATATTTATTTTTATTATTACTATTACTAGCAGTAGTAGTATTTCTGCTTGATAATTTATTAATTTCTGTTTGATAGTTTATTAAGGTAGAATTGTAGATTGTTTGAGACTTTTCTTTTTATTAAGATAAACATTTGATGCTATAAAATTCTAAGTACTTCTCTATCTGCTTCTCATACATTTTGGTATATTGTGTTTTTATTTTTATTCAGTTAAAAATGTTTTCTAATGTCCCCAGACATTCATCTTTGGACCATAGGTTATTTAGATTTTTTTTTTAACTTTTAAATATTTGAGAATTTTCTTGATATCTTTCTGTATTTTTTTTGTTGTTTAATTTTTTTTCTGAAGAAGATTCACCCTGAGCTAACATTTGTGCCAATATTCCTCTGGTTTAGTATGTGTGATGCCAGCACAGCATGGCTGCTAACAGAATGGTGTAGGTTCGTGCCCAGGAACTGAACAAGGTCACTGAAATGGAGCTAGTTGAACTTAACCCCTAGGCCACAGGGGCTGGCCCTTGTTGTTGTTTAATTTTGATATGGCCAGAGAATATACTTTGTTTGATTTCAATTATTTTATCTTTGTTAAAGTTTGTTTTATGACACAGAAGATAGTCTACTTGGAGAATATTCCTTGTGTACTTCAAAAGAATGTTGAAATCTGCTCTTGTTTGCTCTAAGGATTACGTTATATATTCTGAATTAAGTTAAACATTTTCATGATTTATATTTCAAAAAGATTTACAAGCTCTTTGAGTGGAGGGACAGTGTGGCTTAGAGCATAGCATGACTCACACCCAGAAGACACTTACATATACAGGTAGATTTATAGAGATTACTAAAGACTGAATTCATATTTCTTGGATTTTTTTTCCAAGAAACTGGCGTTTCCTCACTGATTAACTGTATTCCTTTCTAGCACATGCTAACAGGAGTTTAAATCCAGTTGAGGGCCTCTAGAGTAGATACCTAAAATAGTTTTCTACCGAGGCATAAACACTACTTTACTAATTCTGTGTATGCTGATATGTGATGCGATGTCAGCTAAACTGGCTTGACTCAACATTAAAGTATGTAGCTACTTATATGGTAGAGCATGAGGGCTCTAAATGGTTGCCTGGCTCCCCCCAAGCTACGTATACAGAAATGCCCATTGTTTCTGTGTGCATTCCTTTAGGAAACATGTGCCTCATTTGGCAGAAGTTATAATTTTTCTGTAATGAAAGCCAGAATATGAGAGAAAAGAAAATTAAACTATTATTCCCTCAATGACATCAAGAGTAAATTGTTTTCCTCATCTGCAAAACATGTAGGCTAGATGACCCATAAGGTTCTTTCCAATTCTAACACTCTATGGTGCTAGAAGACAGTAAAGGCTATAGCTGGCACATTTGCAATTTGAAATCAGAAAACGTTGAATCCAGAGGAACTGTCTGGAAATACAGGACTAGGTAGGGCACTAAAATGAAGGGAAGTAGGTTGTGATGGGCAACATGAAGGCACTAAGAACTCAAGAAATTGTATGTATATGAAACTAGGAAGCTAAGAATAAGGACAAGGGAGCATTAGAAAAACATTAAATTTCACATATGACTAGGAAAATCAACTAACTTGTTAGTATCTCAACTTCTATATGTAATGATTTGTAATCATTCAGCTATACCATATAACTGAAAACATCAATTATATTAATGCCAAATGTATAAATTCTGATTATTAAAGTATTTTAAAAGAAGCTAATAGAATATATTTCCAAGCAAAAATAATGCAATCTTTCTATACTGGGAGAATTTTTATACTGTGCAGCCTTCTGAAAGAAATTTGGGCTTATTTCCAAGAGGTCCAGGTAAATTCCCAATTCCCTAAATTTGATAAATTATGAAAACATTTCTTGGGCTCTATCTTGGTCATGAATTTTTTTCTTGTTTTTGCCTCAAGGTTTCCAGAATATGATTTTGCTTTGTAGAACCTGGTGTATTTATTATCATAATTTACTAACTCATTTATCATTTCATGGCAATCTGTTGTGGTTCTTTATTGCCTTAAAAGTTAGCTAAAATCATCAATTTTCATTGCTGCAAGGAGCTTTAGATTCCAATATCTTGCCAATAGTGAGATTTCTTTCTTTGGAGTTGTATGTTACCACCTTGTCAGACAGCCTAAATGGCCTTCTAGTAAAATAGATAACTTGTTCTATTGATCTTAAGAGTTAGTCAACCATATTCTGGGTCTGGGAGATTTTAAGTACCTTTTCCAATTTTTAGCTAGCTGTTACAGAAACTGTAAAGATTGAGTAGATAGGTGTTGACTATTTCATATACTATCTATGAAGAATTTGGGAAATATCTCTTAATGAAATGCTTTAATGAAAAACTCCTTTATTGTATCTATATATTTTTGAGAAATACAAGTGATAAAAATTACTTTTGGTAGTTTAGTGACATTTTTAGGCATTAAGAAAAACTTAAAAAGATCTACATTTTGGGCCTCCAAGGTGGTAATAAATGTGTTTTGTTGTAAAGTCTGTTAATAGCTTTGATATGGCTTATTAAAACAATTCTGGGAAATGGAAACTTGATTAGCTTGCTAACTCAATTTAAAAGAGATTTTCAAGTACCATCCTCCAAAACATTAACTTCAAAAAGTTCCAGCTGGAACCCAAGATTTAGCTGAGGTACATTTTTATGACAAATTATCACATAATAAATATGCAGAACAATAGTTCATAAACGCTTTCCATTGCTGGGTTCCATACCTTGCTGTAGTTGCTTAGTCCACAAGACCAGAGCTGACATGAAGATTGTGTGTAAGTCTGTTGGTTTGAAGAGATGTAGCACTCTGAAATGCGAGGGCTCTGACAGGGGTTCAGCCTGGGGAAGGGTCAATACTTTCTCCCTGATCAACATTTTCTGCAGTTCCATGTTGGGGAGACCTGGAGCTAGCAGACACATTGGGTCCTGGTGAAGGAATAAAGCAGATTTCCTAGTCCAGGCTGGAGCAGAAAGTTGTCAGGGAGCAATGGGCAATGGTGTTGAAGAGGTAAGTGGGGATGAGATCATGAAGCACCTTGAATGCATGCTGAGAAGTTTTGGGAAAACAGATATCCTGGTCTGACATGGGGAACTTGAGGCCAATTTTTTTTTAAAACTACTAAACACAGCAATGTCTTTTGTAAAGAAATGGATGACTTTGAAAAGTACAGTAGTAGAAGCAGTAGTAGTGGTAGTAGTAATAATGTGAGGACATTTCTTTCTTATTCCTGTTGTTTCCTTCCGAGGGGGTTGAACTAGTGAAACACTGTTTTTCTCTCCACTTCTTCACTACTTACTTTACTCCGGTTGAAAGAGTGGCTTATCTCTGGCAGATTCGTGAAGAAGTTAAACCAGAAGAGAGTACCCTCTACTCTTTCATACAAGAAGTCTGAACCTGGGCAGATTCTCTTGGTGGAAAGGCCATTTAGTTCTCTCATTAAGCTCTCCACTCCAATTTGGTGTTTATGAATTATCACAGTGATATTTTGGCCTTTATCAGATTCCCTTTCTCTTATTTCTAAATTTGTTCAGAATTTGGAAAGAGAAAAAGTATGTAATTTATTGGGCCTCCTGGGAGACACCAGCAATAACACCAACTAACATTTACAGGGTGTTTCCTGTTTGTTGGGTTCCAGAATGTCCTTCTTCCTGACATCAAGACATAAGTCCTCCTCACACTTGGAATGTGCCTAGTGCTCCTATACTAGTATAATTTTAGTATTTTAATTTTAATAAGGGTAAAATTCCTTATTAGAGCAGACTTACAGAATTTTAAGGCATAGATATATACATTTTAAAGAAATGTGCTCTTGTGTAGAATTTTCTGTAATACAATTTTACCCAAACCCAAATCTCACATGTAGTTTGCACATAGAACACTCATGATGGCCTTTATTGATATTTCCAAGAGCTGCAACGTCAGATTGCTTTTTTGGAACACAGGGTATTATTTCTTTTGCTGAGAGGTGGAGTAGTCTTGTGAACATTTTTTTTTTTTCCTAGCTTAAAGTTATTGTTTTCTATTTTTCCCTTTTTGAGAGATCCATTAATTTTTCCAAGTCCAACACAGACAAAGCCTAGGTTGTGGCCATGTAAGTGTTACTATCTGCTTATCTCCATTTTAACAAGTATGGGGGTGGTAAAGGACATGTGGAAATATTAATAGGTACTGTAAAGGCTCAGTGTTGTTAGCAATGCAAATTCTTGGACCCCTCACCTTAGATCTACTGAATCAGAAACTGGCATGGGGCTTAGCGATCTTGCATTTTAACAAACTCTCCAGGTGATTCTGATACACGCTAAGGTTTAAGAATCACTGCCTTACCTTAGAGAAAACAGCTCTCTACATGGGAGAAACAAACTCATTTGGGAAACATCCATCTGGTAATCTATCTGTTCCCATAAATTTTTTGAACACAGGCCGAGGACAAACAGCCCCATTTCTGAGATTAACAACTGTTATGCCTCTGGTAGTGAGGAATCACCTATTCTGAATTCTAACAGGATTCCACAGTTATTTCTGAGTGGCTACTATGTGCCAGGAAATGTGCTAGACTCAATGAATATAGGAGTGAACAGAAGAGAAAGTCTCTCTGCCCTCATGAATTTTACTGTTTAATGAGAAGAACAGTTAAGAAGCAAGCTAAGAAATATATAAATGATTGCAGATTGTGATAAAGTTTAGGAGAGGAATAGCAGAATGTGGATCTACTTACAAAGTGTGGTCAGGAAAGCGGCCTGGTATGTTAAGAGCTGGTGAAGAGTGTTTCAAAGGTCCTGAGATAGGAATGCATTTGGTCTTTTCTAAGAACTAGTGGAAAGCCACTGTGACTACAACATCATGAGCAATGGGAGACTAGCAGGAGATGAAGGGCTAAATCATTCTATTCCAAAAGGGTTAGTCTATGCACCTCTCCCTGTCTGATTATCAAACTTGTGAATATTAAACCTAGTACTTTTCTCTTACTATCAGAATCCCATTTACCCAGCTTGAGCTTAAGGCTGCAAATGCTGGTCTTTGCCTATGTCTTCCTATGTGGCTCAGTACCATTGGACATCAATCTTAGCTTTGTCTCCAAGACTCTTTTTTTCAGATATTAGTATATAATACCATTCTTCCCTAACTCATTTGTTTTTAGAGCTTTTGATTAAAAATAGGCCCAAGGTCATTTTATTTGTTATATATTGCTCCATGACAAACTACCCCTTATCTTAGAAATTTAAAACAACAAACATTTATTATCTCACAGTTTCTGCAGCTCAAGAATACAGGAATGGCTGCTGAGTAGTTTTGGCTCAGAGTCTCTGATGAGGTTGCAATCGAGCTGCCCACCAGGACTGCAGTAGTCCGAAGGCTTGACTGATCTTAGAGGACCTGCTTTTAAGATCACTAATATGGTTGTTGGCAAAAGGCCTCAGTTCTTCACAACATGGACCTTTCCACTGGGCTCCTCGTGACGTGACATCTGGCTTCCCCCAAAGCAAGTCATCTAGGAGGTAGAAGAACCAAGATGGAAACCATGACATCTTTTATAACCTAATATAAGAAGTGACATATACTTCCACCATATTCTTTTGATCACACAGAACACACTGGTACAATGTGAGCAGGGATTACACAGGAATATGAATACAAGGAGGCAGGGATCATTGGGGGCCATCCTGGAGGAGGCCATCATGTGGATTTTAGATTAAGATTGCTAGTTTTGAATTTTAGCTCTTCCATTTACTAGTTATATGTGTGTTTGTGTGTATGTATGCCCTTAGGGAGTCATTTTTACCTCTTTGCTTCTCAGCTATGATTTCCAGCTATATATTCTCTAAAACATTTGCCTACCAATCTGTCTCTTTGACTTTCTTGTCTTTGGCCTAATAACAATCATGTTATGGCAGCATTGGCAGCCACTGAGAATGGGACTAGGCCAGGAGCAACACTCAGAAACACGACATTTAAAACTTAAAATGAGTTATGAGGGAAGATCATATACATTTCTAAGCACTAGTCATGAATCTCCAATAAGGCCATTGTCCTATGGCTGAATTTCAGCCTTGGATTTTTATCTTGTAAATTTTCCAAGCAGTTTTATAAATATTGTCCATTAACTCAAATGTTATTCAGTGCATAAATTTTGCTGAGTCTAGACCTCTTTTGAAAATAGTCCTCATATATAACAAAGAGCAGGATATCCTAGATTTTAGTGGCAATTAATAGTTAATGAAGTTAAAATAAGAAAAGCATCATTATTTTTTAAATTTAAATTTAAATTTTCTTTTATTATCTTTTGTGTATTATTTGGTACATTTTCTGATATAAAAATCTGCTCAGCCTGTTATTTTTCCCAATAAAGCAATTCTCAAATCATGCCTCCTTTGATGAGGCCCATGAGACTTTGTTTAACAGACAAATGGAGGGGCCATTGAGCTCTTAATTATAATCACTTAGTTTCATGAAAATTTGAGATAATGGACTTTGAGGTGCCTTTTATGGGTAATAATAATAAGTGGGTAGAAATTATAGGATACTCCATGCCTTGTTGGTATTCTCTTATTAATTATATTTATCGCTCTGAAGTCGTATTGCTGTAACATATGTATGAACTAAATTCACTCAATTAATTTGTGCATATTTTAGGAACTGTATTTATTAAGCAAAACAATGCCAAGACTCTCTGGTAGAGTTTAATTGGCTGTGCTTAGGAGATAACAGCATTTCTTTAGTTATAATTACTCCTGAAACTTGAAAGTGATGTAAACATGGCAAACCCTTTTTCCCTTTCTTCAATATCTTTATGTGGATGAAGATTAATCTAGTCTGGTTAAGAAGTAAAATAATTAAAATGCCACTTGGTTTTTATTTATGGCCATTTTATGCTAACTAATTTTTGATGCTGAAATATTCAAGGAGGTTTGAAATGTAAAAATAAGTTTGGTACCATCAAAGGTAGTAAATATTGAGGTGAAGCAAATAAGAGAGTATGTGAAAAAAGATCCCTGGGTTCTTGGTATATTTTTCTTGAGAAATTTATAATCCGGTATTAATACTATCTATGTACATGGCTCTTTTCTCCAGTAGATTTTGAGTAATCTGGGCTAGGACTGAGCTTTGCTTCTATTTCATCCACTGTACTGAACACAGTATATAGAACATACTAAGTGCTTTATAAAATGATGATGAATCAGGGAAATTCCCTATGACCCTGGGTCAAGATGAACTGAGAAATATAGCCTACAAGTATTAAATACTTAATTGAAATATATAGTATTAGTATTAGAAAGTGAGGAGTTGAACCCAACAAAGGGTGGTAAAAATGTATTTCAGATAAGATGTGAGTGATCCTCCATTCAGCCTCAGGAGAGAAAAAGGTGTGGCCACAATTAGAACTATGTGTCTGTCTATAAGAGGTATCTGAGTGTTTTTGGAAGGAAGACTGAACCAGGTCAAAGTGTCCTGCTAGTTTCTCCTAAGCTCTGAATAAAGTTGTCCTAGTGATATTAAACGTGTCCAACCCTTCATTTTGGGGAGAAGTCATCTAGGTGGTCCTGCTGTGCACGAAGGATGAGTAAAACTAAATATGTTTGGTAAGGTTTTAATAACGTTTTCCGAGATAGCCAAGATACTCTTGACTTTCACAGCTATACTACATAGGTTGATTGGAATTTCAGAAGGTAAAACTAAGAATTTATTTCTACTAGTTACGCATTTTAAAGTCAAGATTTAGTATACAGTGCTGAGGATGCCAAAGGGACAGAGGGAAATCCATAGGAGATGTGAAATGCATTGTAGTAAGATGAAAATTACATGGATTTGGGATTAAGATTAGAGTATCAAATCCTAGCTCTTCTATTTACTCTTTATATGACCTTAAAAGAGGTCATTTTTGCCTCTTTGCTCCTTATTGTCTTCATTTGTACAATAGAGATTTTATCGGTTGCTGTGAAGAACTAGGAATAAGGCTTTTGATTACTTGAAATGTCAACAAATGTTAAATATAAGAGAAGAAAAGGGCCCTTTTGGAGATACAGTCCACAAAGAGAAAACCCAGATCCTTTTGGTGGTAGCGAATAGATGTGTGTGTGTGAGAGAGAGACAGACCACACAATTAAAATAAATTTAGAAATGTTTAATAATAATCAATGGATAATATATCCAAGATATCTTTCAATGGCCTAAAGTAATTGTCTTTAAGTTATCATCTAAGAAAGATTAGTTTAGGCTCATTTCTCCAAAGAACAAGCAAAGCATTATGTTGTATAATTATCTAATGAATATGATTTTTATTATGAATTGTATGTATAAGTACCATTTCCCATCTATTTGATTTAATCTTAGTTTATTTTTGTACCATTTCCCATCTATTTGATTTAATCTTAGTTTATTTTTCTAAGTTTTAACCTTATTGTACTCTCAATTACTAATTTTGCTTTTTATTTTTTCCTCCCACCATTAAGCTTCTATCCAGTTCATTTCCTGTAAGTGCTTTATCTGGGCCCATGACTGGTGTTGCTTGTTGAGGATATGCAATCTCTGTGATAACCACTCTGGGAAGTTTCCGTTGATACATCTTTAAGCTCTCTGTTTCTTTCCTTCACTGTGTCCAGTCTACAGATGAGTGCATCAAGGCGTTCTTCATTTCTGTTACCGTATTTTTGGTTTCTAGCATTTCCTTTCTATGCTCTCATAGAATGTCCCTCTCCTTGCTTATATTATCCATCTGTTCTTGGATGTTGTTTACTTTCTCCATTTTTCCTTAACATACGAATCATAGTGATTTTAAAGTCCCTATCCGATAATTGCAGAATCTGTGTCATATCTGAGTTTGCTTCCGATGCTTGCTTTGCGTTTTCAGACTGTGCTTTTCCTTGCCTTTCAGCGTGCCTCCATCTACATCTGTTCCATTCTCTGCTCCAAGGGCATAGGCCTCCAGGGGTTCCAAATGATAATCTGCTACATTCACTGGGGCCCACTTCCCTGGAAGGCTTCTAGTGCCTTCCATCTTAGTGCTGTGAGACTGTAGAAATTTCCATTCTGCTTTTCAAAGGTTTTCTTTAGAGCTCATTTCTTTAATCCCTTGTTTTGCATAGCTTAATAATTCAGCAAATTTCTTGAGAAGGCTGCCAGGTGTTAAAATCCCTCAATTCTAGTTGTGTGATTGTGGCTCCACATGATCACCAAAGTTTTGTGGGTTTCTCTGTCACATAGAGGCAGTCCTATACCCAAGCAAGGTCTGAATTCTCAGGCATTAGTCCATTTTCAGAACTGCCAGAACTGGCCTACAGTGAAAAGCTGGTTTGTTCATAGATAATTTCTCTAAGGTTCTTCTTTTTTGTAATTTTAGCCCCTCTGGTCCTCATTACTGCAGCTTCACAGGGCCTTGAAACTGATGACTTGTTTAAATTGTGTGTGTATTTCTTGGTTGTTCTTGGCAGGAGTATTGGTTTGTTGTAAACTATGCCCCACTTTGAAGTGGAAGATCTCAAAATCATATTATTTAAACCAACACCTTTATAAGAAGTATTCTCTATGTTGTCTATTCTGCAGCAACAACATTGTGGATGTATAACAAAATTAATGTATTTTATAATAAATTTCTTTAGGTTGCCTAAAGCATGGATTCTAATCAAATTGAAATATTTATCTCTTTAAACAAAAATTATTTGTGAATAATAAGTCACAGAGTTTACCTAAGTGATCATTAGCCATGACTTCCTAATTTTACAAATGAGAGTTTTGAGGCCTAAAATGATGCATTTTCTTCATTCACATATTTTTCTACCAATGCTTGGGAACTTCTTTTGTGCTGAAAGCAGCACCAGTTGCTGAGGTTACAGAGATAGCAAGATAAAATTCCTGTCCTCGAGTGAAAACTTTAACTGGGGTAGGGATATAAACAGTAAATAAACAAGCCCAGAGCAACATAGGTACTAAAATAAAAATAGGTAGGGAAGTATATACGAGCATATTAGAAGTAGCAACTCCCTGGAGGATTCTAAGAGAGTTTCACAGAATATTTTGACTGGGTCTTCGTGACCAAGAATTTATTTTGAAAAGGAGAGGTATAAAGGCATTTTACACGAAGAATGGCATGTTGAAGGGTCACAGATATGAAACAGCAAGCAGTTTACAGTTTAGAGCGAATGATGTGTCGGTGGTGGTATGTCACAATGGTATGAGAATGGAAAGTCAAGCCTCATATTGTCAAGGGCCTTATATACTTTGTATAGGAATTTGGACTTTATTGTGGGGCAGGGGAGAGCTATTAAAGTGTTTATGTAGCTGAAGCTTTACTGGGGTCAGAGTGGCCAAATAGAGGTTAACTGGCTTGTATATCATTCAACAGGCAGGAGAGTTATAATCTTTATTGAAATCCAATGTTCTTGTCCTTCAACAAGCTGATAGAATAATGAGTGTAATGATATGTAATAATAGTAATAATATTTATTCTACATTTACTATATGCTAAGTCCAAGTGCCTTATTTTAGTCTTAGTTAATCATCACCATAAGGCTATGGAATAGAGAAGAGTTCTGCCCAGAATGACTTGCTGATTGTAAGTAGGAAAGGATAATTTTGAAAGAGCCGCCGTGCTTTGATCTTTGACCCAACCCTGCAGATTTGTCTGCAGTTCCTATTTGCCTGGGAAGTAGGAAAGTGAGTAAAAAGAGTTCATTGCTTCAAGAAACTGAGAGCATTTTGTGAACTTGTAACAAAACCCATTGTACTATCAAGATATCTCACCTAGCATAAAGTACATGGCAAGGGAAGAAAAATGGCATATGGCAGAGTAAAGACCTTGGAGAAATAATGTAAATGCCTTGGATAAGTTATTACATAGACCAAAACCATGCCAATGTCTGTCCACATCATGTTTGAGCCACCACAGAACAGCAGAACTTAAAATAAGGATGCAGGGAGAGGATGTCAGTCTACACGGCAACAGTGAAAGATTTTAGTATCCATCCAGGAGATTGGATGAACCATCTTGAGACTCTGCCAGAGGTCGAAGGGCTTTTGCAGGGTGAGATGAAGAAAACTTTTCTTCCATTGATTTCTCTAGTGGGTGTCCAAAACCTCAAACTACTATTAATAAGACCTCTATAGTTTTGGTTGTATTCTCCAAGGTTGCAGTGGAAATTAGAAAGATATAAGACAGTTGAGTTTAATTAGGTGAGAAAATTACAAATTATACTCAGAAAACAGGAAGCAATATGAGGCCATTGGCTAAATGCTATGTATGACTTTCTTTAGTTAAGAATCTCTATTTCATTTATTGTTAAAAGTTTCTTTTGAAATCTCAAGATAAGAAATCACTTAGAAGTAGAAACATTTTTAACAGAGTCAGTGATTAAGGCTGATGATATTAACAAAGCCTTTTGTTACAAATAGTCTTGGATATAGGATGATATCCTCTAGGGTATATTTCTTCCATGGATCTAAAGGACTATTCGTTTCAGCAAAGGCTTGAACTCTAAAGCACTGGAATTTGTTTTGATCATATAGTGCATTACTGTTAAATGTCCAGGCAATAAAAGTAATCCATTCTGTCTTCCTGGAATATTAAGTTGACAGAAGAATTGTGAGTTTGGGTACAATGCTCATCCATTTGATGTTACATTCTCAAGTGTGTGCATTTAAAAGTGACCCTTCTGTGCAGCTGTATTATGGAAACTGCCCAATAATATATAAAATTCTGCTTCCTTAGACGGAAGAAGAATGATACCTCTAAATATTCCCAGTCTTTCTTCAGGTTTCTCCTGTTTTTCTGGGACTAGAGGTCAGTGCACTGGGCTAACCCAATACTGGGCTTTCAACATTTTCCTCTTGGTAGGTAATAATCAAAATCAACCTGCATGCATCTCCAAAAACTGCTTTGATTATCCTCACCTCCCAAAGGAACAGAAACAGGTCACTCTAGGGTTTTGAGGATGTTATACAATTGACCTATCCTGTTTCTACCGATGGAGCTACTGTCTAGCTAGTGAGTAAGTCTTTGAGGAACTGTTTTGTTACAACTTGAGGGATATTACACCAAATGGCTAAGATAAATCGGCCTGGAAAAATGTCCTTAGCACATAACTTTACGGCCAGACTAAATATCTGTCCCACAAATAGTCAAAAAGAGATGAGATAGTGGGGAGAGGAAGATTAGAGAAAGAACAAGGGAAGAAGCAAAGGGAGAGAGAAGGGAAGTTTAAATCAAGTTGATTTATGGGAGGCATGGATTTCAATCCATAGATAATCAGGGTCCTGACAGCAGACTAGAGATAAATTATTTCTCAAAAAGAAATGGCACTGAGGATTTCCCACTGAGAAAAGGAAATGAACAACATAAAGAATAAAAAATCAAGGGAGTTGCCTAAAAGAAATAAAACCCCTTGGAATATAGCTTTGGTGTTTCCGATTGCTATTCAAAGATATGCATCTTTTAGAGATGAAATGAGAGAACTGTAAACATCAGGAGACTATTTTACTATTTTATCTTTTAGTTAAACAGGCTTCACAGAAAAGAGGCTAGGAAATTCTCTGCTGTTGAAGCTGGCATGAAAAAAAATCAAGAGAATATAAATCATACTATGCAGCTGAGTACTTGCTTATTCAGGAATGGATGATAATTTCTGAATTATTTATGCTCCTCTGTGAGGAAAACCCTCTGCCTTTCAACACATATTATGTTTATATTTTTGAAGATTGGCTGCCAGTTTCTGTTTATTACGGGTACACGATTACTTTTACATTTGTCTAAGAATTAGACAAATTGGACTTTATAGGTGATGGATGATTCAGGCCCCCAAGCAGAAAACAGATGGCACACTCAAAAGGGCTTACCTAGCAATAATTTAATAAAAAGCTAAGTACAAAGTGTGTTCAGGGTGATGGGAGCCAGCAAGGGATCGTAAGGCAGCCAGACACTACCAGTAGCAGAGGACATTATAACTCCTGGGCAGGAAGGAGCTAGAGCTGCCGCAGTCATTGCCGCAATTAAGGTAGGAGAAGGATGGGTGAGATGCAAGTCAGTAAATACTCCAACTCCTCTTTTTCCTATCCTTTGATCTCCTTTCAGAGACTCCCATTGATTAAACCCAACAGGAAGTCTGAGGCAAGAGAGCCTCTGTAATGTAGTCTGGAGAGGTGTCAGCCTCTGAAATAGGGCACATAGGAAGAAGATTCATTTGATACATAAGATAGATAATTCAATTTGAGAAATAATTTATCTGATGCACCTACAGAAATCCAGATGGATGTTTTTAGTTGGAGCTGAAAAAAATTAATTAAGCCTGGGGAATTAGATTTAGAAGTAATCAAGCATTTGCTCTTACACTCAGCCTCATACTCAGGGTTCTGCTTAAAAGTTTTCCTTTTTTTTTTCTACTTTTATACATTGGGTGAGTCTATCCACTCCCATAGCTTAAATGCCCATTATTACACATTAGTATGTCATCATTTCATAAAGTCTGTACTTGGCACAAATATATATTCTCTTATATTTGGGTGTGATGTTTATATATATAGGAATATACATTCATATTAATACAAGTTTTTCCAATTTTTGTAGTTCAATTCTTTGATGTTATTGATTTATATTATTATTGATTTTTTATCTGATTACTGTGTCAGTTACTGATAGGTGTTTCAAAAGTCCTCTGAGGGGTTGTAATTTATCAATTTATTCTTGTTTTTTTTTTCTATTTTTTCTTTATATGTTTTCAGTTATGTACAGGGGCAGAGAAATTTAGATTTTTTTCACTTTAATTTTCTTTTTTTAAATTTAATTATTTTATTGAGGTCATATTGGCTTATAACATTGTCTAATTTCAGGTGTACATTATTATATATTAGTTTCTGTGTAGACTGCATCACACTCACCACCGATAGTCTAGCTTTTATCTGTCGCCATACATATGTGTCCCTTTACCCCTTTTGCCTTCCCTCCCTCCCTCGCCCTGTGGTAACAACTAATCTGTTCTCCTTATCTATGTGTTTGTTTATATTCCACATGTGAGTGAAATCATACAGTGTTTGTCTTTCTCTGTCTGGCTTATTTCACTTAGCATAATACCCTCAAGGTCCATCAATATTCCAAATGGCATGATTTTGTCTTTTTTAAGGCTACTACTCAGTATATATACTATATATACTACATCTTCTTTATCCATCCATTCATTGATGGGCACTTAGGTTGCATCTGCATCTTGGCTATTGTGAATAATGCTGCGATGAACATAGGGGTGCATAAATATCTTTGAATTGTTGATTTCAAGTTCTTTGGATAAATACCCAGTAGTGGGATAGCTGGGTCATATGGCATTTCTATTTTTAATTTTTTGAGAAATCGCCATGCTGTTTTCTATAGTGGCTACACCAGTTTACATTCCTACCAGCAGTGTATGAGGGGTTCCCTTTTCTCCATGTCCTCTCCAACATTTATTATGTCTTGTCTTGTTAATTATAGCTATTCTGACAGGTGTAAGGTGATATCTCATCATAGGACTGATTTACATTTCCTCATAATTAGTGATGTTGAAAATCTTTTCATGCGCCTGTTGGCCATCTGTATGTCTCCTTGTAAAAATGTTCATGTCCTCTGCCCATTTTATTTTTTGGTGAGGAAGATTGTTCCTGAGCTAAAACCTGTGCCAATCCTCCTCTATTTTTTGTATATGGGATACCATCACAGCATGGCTTGATGAGCAGTGTGTACGTCTGCACCCAGGATCCAAAGCCCAGGCTGCTGAGGAAAAGCATGCAACCTCGACCACCATGCCACCAGCTCTCCCCTCCTCTGCCCATTTTTTGATTGAGTTGTTTGTTCTTTTGTTGTTGAGTTGTATGAGTTCTTTATACATTTTGGAAATTAACCACTTACTGGACGTATGATTTGAAAAAATTTTCTCCCAGTTGGTGGGTTCTCTTTTCATTTTGTTTATGGTTTCCTTTGCCTTGCAGAAGCTTTTTAGTCTGATGTAGTTCCATCTGTTTGTTTTTTCTTTTGTTTTCCTTGCCTGAGTAGACATGATATTCAAAAAGATACCACTAAGACCAATGTCAAAGAATGCACTGTCTATATTTTCTTCTAGGAGTTTTATGGTTTCAGTTCTTACATTCAAGTCTTTAATCCATTTTGAGTTAATTTTTGTGTATGGTGTAAGACAATGATGTATTTCATTCTTTTGCACATGGCTGTCCAGTTTTCCCAACACCACTTATTGAAGAGATTTTCCTTTCTCCATCGTATATTCTTGGTTCCTTTGTCAAAGATTAGCTGTCTGTAGATGTGTGGTAGACTTTTATATCTTCCTGGTGAATTAAACCTTTTTTTGTTGTCGTCCACTTCATGATGCCTAATAATTCTTTTTACCTTAAAGTTCCTTTTGTCTGATGCCAATATAGTTTTCTTTCAGCTAGATTTGTCTGATATTTTCTATAATTTCACTGTCAAACTTTCTTTATATTTTAGGTGTGTTTATTGTAATCTACAGATTGGATTTTTAAAAACCTAGTCCAACTATACTTGTCTATTAGCTGTAGGTTTAGTTCATTTATTTTTGTCAGGTTACTGATATATTTGGATTCCTTACAACTAACATACTCATATTTCAACCTTCTATTTCCTCCTTCTTTCTTTCCTTCCTTCTGCTTTTCCTTCTCTATTTCTATTCTTTTAATGGGTTTTCTATGAATTTAACATACACACAACTTCACAAAGTAAAAAATTAATCAATGTATTTACTCTCATCTCAAACAATATAAGCTTAGAAAAATTTAAACCCATTTACTCCAGCACCAACTCTTATGTCTCTCTTATGTTTCAATTCTACCCTCTTTAGCATTATGAGCTAGACATTGTAGCAGACACACTCTGGGCTGGCCTCTGATTTGGTATGCATGCCTTTGTATAATCCCTTCCCCTTGAAAGTGGGTGGGACCAGTGGCTTGCTTCTAGTCAATAGAATATGACAAAGATGATGGCATGTTGCTTCCATCTTATGGTATATACGACTTGTTTTGCAGGCAGACTTGCTCTAGAGGCTCTCCTTGCAGGCTTGATAAAGTTAGAGTTCCCCTTGTTGGGAAAGCCCAAGCGGCAAGGAACTGTGGGAGGACTCTAGGGGCTGAGATGGTCTCTTTGCAACAACCAGCAAGAAACTTAAGCCTTCAATGCAAAGAAATGAAATTTTCCAGGTACTCGAATAAACTTGGAAGCAGATTTTTTTCCCAGTTGAGCCTCAGATGAGAGTGCAGCTCTGACTCATACCTTAATTGTAGCCTTGTGAGATCCTCCATCCAAGAACCCAGCTAAACTATGCCCAGAATTCTGACTCATAGAAACTGTAGAATAATAAATGTACGTTGTTTTAAGACAATGTTTGTGGTACTTTGTTGCAGAGCAATAGATAACTAATACAGACGTTAATATTTCTGAGCGCAGCAAAGTCATTCTTCATTTTTCTTACAAGGTTTTTGGTTTCTAGCATTTCCTTTTGATGCCTTCTTAAAGTTTCCATCTCTCTGCTTACACTTCACATTTGTTCTTGCATGTCATCCACCTTGTGTATTAGAGTCCTTAGCGTATTATTTATAGTTATTTTAAATTGTGATCTGATGGTTCTAAAATCTCTGCCATATCTGAGTCAGGTTCTGATGCTTGATTTGTCTCTTTATACTGTATTTTTGTATTTCAGCATGCCTTAAAGTGTTTTTTGGAAAGCTGGACATGGTACATCAGGTAAAAGGAACTGAGGGAAATAGGCCTTTAGCATAAGGTTTTATGTTTATCTGGCTAGGAGTCATGTTGTGTTTACTTTTTGCTGTACCTGTAGGTATCAGAGGCTAAAATTTCTCCTAGTGGCTTTGTTTTTATCTCCCCTCTTGTCTTTGGGTTTCCCTAGAGACTCTTTCTTAAATTATTTTGAGTCTCAAGTTCTTTTAGCTGTAATCTCCTGTTACTATACAGGAGCCTGATTGAGGTGATGGTAAGGTGTTAGGAGAGGGGAAGTGTTCTATAATTGTATGATTAGGTCTCAGTCTTTAGTGGGCCTGTGACCTTCACAAGAGCTTCTTAGTTTTTTTCCCTCTTAGGTGAGACAGACTGGAAGACTAGAGGGAGGTGGGGTCAGGAACTTCCCTTCCTGTAGGTTGGTTAGGCTCTAATAGTATTCAGTCCAGTTACACTCTGGTAAAATACTTTCCATTTGAGGACAGGCCTTTGTTAAGGTGCACAAAGAGATTGTTCTCTGATATTCACCCTGAGAAGGTGTTGAGGCTCCTAGAGATAAAAAATTCAGAAAAGTGTGGGAGCCCCTAAATCTGGGACCCCAGGAGTTTTTGCCTTTTAAGCTAGTCTACACTCTTTCTCCAGAAATTAGTCAATTACCCTTTAAGACTCTCAAAGGTTTCTAAACACAAGTGCATTTGTCTGAAAAGTTTTGCTGAGTCCTACTATGTGCATTGAGCTTGAAGGGGTTAAAAAAGGAAATATCTGATTTCAGGATATGAGAAATGATTTAATATAAAAATGTAAATAATTTTATAATAATTTTTATAAAAATATAAATATGAAAATTTTGGAAGAAATGCAAAAATTGGTACAGAGAAATTGATGAATTATGATTCATAATAATGGTCAAATTTTATAAAAAGCTTTTTCTATGTATCAATCACAATTCCAATTTAATATTCAGCAACCCTCTGAGGTAAATGCATTACCACCTTCATTTAATGTTTGAAGGAATCAAGGCACAGAAAGATTAGGTCCAAAGTCTTATAGCTAAGAGTTTCTGGAGCCAGAATGTAAACTCATGGACTTCTATGACTGAGTCTGTTTATAACTGCATTTCTGCTTCTGAATGATATGAAAAAATAGGTAGTATAATATATCAAATCTTTAGTCACATATCTGTGTGTTGGAGTTGGGATTTGAGACATCACTATAAGATGAGTAGTTCTGGATTATTGCTTTCTTAAAATCTGAAGTCTTAGACACCTTCTGACAAGAAAACAGTTTTAATGACATCCTAAAGTTTTAAATTCTATCATTCTATGATTTTTTCCCTTTGGAGTAGGAAGTAATTTTCCCTTTGTCATTCACATGCCAGAGACATAATGTAATTTTTTTCTTACTGGAGTATCTCATGCATCTGTATAACCACATGATGCTCTGAGAATATTAAATATTCCTTTCTGCAGCATACCAAATGCAGAAAGGCTTATTCTTCCCATTTTTAGCCAAAGAAAAGTAAAGCATAGCAAGGCATAGAGACTTATTTCTTCTAGCTGGTGATGGATAATTAACGGATCTCCCTGTGTCTAATTGTACAATGTACAGCACATCAATTGTACATTGCAGATGTTTTCTCTTAATTGTTCCTCAGAGGGCTTTAATAAAAATTGGAGCATATCTTAAAACAATCAGTTTGCTATCTTAAAGCTCTTTATTTAGGATGCTGGTATGCTGGCTTTTCTGCAAACGTAGGAAAGTGTAGCTTTTAATTTGATTTTTCCCAATTTACTTTCTTTTTGTACTAGTAATAAAGGACTTGGTTAATGATTGTACTTAGAGGTTTATAATATATTTGGTCCCATCCAGTGCTTAAGGAAGAGTGTTTACTCAAATTGTTATGATGGCTTCGTTTCTATTTCCTGAAACTTTCCTGCCAAGACTCATCATGTGTATGCAATATTTTAATTTCTTACTTTATATGCAGTTGAAAGGGATAATTTTTGGACAGGAGTAAAAAATAAGCCTAAACTATCACCAGATTTAGAAACTACCTCCATCTGTAACCATCTTTTACTATTTTTTTCTTATTAGGTGGGAGGAAGTGTCCCTCCTCTTACTAACTCCTCTTCCTCTACTCTGAATTCCAAACACTAGCCAAGCTTCAATAAATTAGGCTAAATGAATGTGTGTATATATGTCTGTATGTATGAATGAATGTATTATTTCTTGTCCATGAAACAGGAGGCTAATTTGGGACTCTAACTTTGGCCAAGTCCCCAAATACCAAGAACCACACAATTGATGTCAAGAATTCCTGCATGCAAAGCAAGGTGCAAGATTACTCAAGCTTATTTTAAAAGGAAGTGGTTTAAAACCAAAGTTGGAAGCTTCACGTGGAGAATATAAAATATTGTGTTTGAAGAGATCAGAGCAGTAGAGCATTAGAGCAGCCCTGGGGACATTTTAAAGAGGCTTTGTCCAAGGGGCTGCCTGGTGGGCAGTGGGCCCCGATAAAGTGTCTGTGCAGAGATGGACCACCAAGAATCAGGGGCTGAAGTAGGGGCTATAAATATTCATTTGGAAAGTAAACCAATCTTTTCAGATATTTGCAAGTGAAAGAGTACCAGCAATGGGATGAAGGATGTTTCTGAAAATCTCACAAAACATCCCGAAGGAAAGGATCTCATAGGGGCTGGCCCCATGGCCAAGTGGTTAAGTTCGCATGTTCCACTTCTGCTGCCCAGGGTTTCACTAATTCGGATCCTGGGTGCGGATCTAGCACTGATCATCAAGCCATGCTGAGGCGGGGTCCCACATAGCACAACCAGAAGGACGTACAACTAGAATATACAAGTACGTACTGGGGCTTTGGAGACAATGAAAAAAAGAAAGATTGGCAATACATGTTAGCTCAGTGACAATCTTTAAAAGAAAAAAAAAGGGATCTCACAGATTGATAAGAGAAATTATACAATGGTGTAAGCTCAGCCTTTTAGCTAACACTCCATAACACGTCATTCTATCAACCACTCCCCATGCCCCCTTTCTCTAGGTGCTCTTAGACTCCATTAAATCATTTCTCTGTGTTTTCCACAGAGTTTAGACCCACAAACTTTTAAACTACAAATAGTTTTCTAGGGCCAAATGAGTTTTCTAAATTTTGCAGACACATTAAAGGCTCTGAGACTTCTTGTAAAAATGAGTTGTTGACTTTGGTAGTGATCATAGAAATCCTTAGACAAGTAACCTTTACCAATATCCCGTTCTATTCTGTGATATAATCTTCCTCATGATAGACTGTCTTTTAAATCTTCCCTCATCTCCCCACCACCAAAGGAATAACAAAACTAACACAACCAGTATGAACTTCATGGACTTGTTAGTCACTTAGTCAGAGATGATGACTGGAAACCTAATATGACATCCTTTTATCAGACCTTTGTGGCAGGTCTTTCAAGTTTTGGGCTCTTCTTCCATCTTTGTTTTATACATTATGTCCTGGGTTTTTGTTTATATTGTATACGTGGAAGCAGCGGTAGAATAAAAGGGCAAAGAATCAGAAGGAAGGAGGCTAAGAGAAGAAAGGAGGGAAGGTGCTAAGATTAATTGATTTTCTTCACAAAATATCTCTCGTTGTTGGCTAGGTTCAAATTCTCATTTGTACCGACATCCTTCTACAGCAATTCTTGCTTGTGTCACCCAATTACATATATTTGTACATATGTCCAGTGAGATTATAAACTTGACGGTAGTCAGGACTATGTCTCAGCCATATTTGTAAATTGGTGGCAAGGTGCTAGTAATAATACTCCATTTATATGGTACTTTTATTTACAGTGTTTCTCACACATATCCTTAAATTTTATCTTTCAACAAGCCTGTAAAATATGCATCATCCTGAATAAACAGATGTTTGAAGAGATGAAGTGGTTTTTCCAAGTTCATAGAGTTAGTAAATGGAATCTAAACACAAGCTCAGGTGTCTGGACTGCAAATCCAGTGCCCTTCCGAGAACGCGGCAGCCAGAGGCAGAGCACTCGATGAAGGTTAAGTTAAAAACATTTGGGAAAAATGTCTCATTACAACATGGTATGTCCAGTAATGTTTGAAAATAAAATTTAAACAAAAGTTGTCCATTCTAGAATTTAGTACCAAAGTTAGGTTCAGCTCTGTTACCGATCTGTAACTAGAATGATTTCTGAAATAATATCTTATTGGCTGAAAAAGGGTTCAAATAATTTCTTTGTATGTGGGAGATAGTTAACTAGTATGGTTGTGACTGATTTAGTGTTCAAAATTTGTCTATATTTTCCTGATGCAGTGATTGAATTTTTTGAGCATTCTTTTATATAGACACAGTTTTCTCTATGGGGATTCTGTGGGAATTGTATACTATCTTAATTTAAATGCAAGTTAGTAGTTCTATAGATCTAGTCATGAGTTCATCTTTAATATATATAATATTTATAAACTATAAATATTTGGGATTAAAATATATAAGCCTAAATGACACGTTTAAATCGAGTAGGAGTTAGATGTAATTAAATACATATACATATATACATATGCATATACATATATATACATATAAAATGAAACATGCCTCCCTAGAATATAACATGGGCTATGTAGAAACATAATTTGCTCAGTTGCTCCTCAAATGGTCTATGATTTAGATCCCTTCCTAATTCAGCTGTTAGAATTCCCACCAAAGTTTGCTATCAGAGAATCATCTATATGAAGAGAGAACTTAAGGATATTACACTTAACTTTCCAGATCTAATTTGGGTTTTCTTGAGACAGAATATAAAACAGTCAAGTAGTTATCTGTGAAATCACTAGGTCATTGCTCTTAGCTAATTTCTGTGTCACTGTGATATCAAAATTGACAAAAATTGAACATTTCCAGTGGCTTCTATTACACTCATAAAATCAATCATGGTCTTGCTTTTTAGAAATTATATTAATATGATAATGTCAAAGATAAAATAAATAACATGAGGGAGGGAATGGTGAGATTTCTGCTTTCCCCTCTTTGACACATCATCAGTTTATAATCCATTATTGTTATTCACAGAGTGCATTAAAAATACATCCACTTTTGAATATTCAGACTTTTGTTTTTACAGATGACACTGGATCTCCAAATATCTCATTAATTGTTACTGCAAATAAGCCAAAAGACATTATCACTTTTAGTCTGACAGAATGACATTAATCTCCTGAGGTTGAAAAACTTGAAAAATTTTCATGTATGCAAAAAGAAATTTGATAAGGAGAAGAAAATAAAACATTGAAATTTCATTTAAAAGATGTGAAGTTTAAAGGACCTGTAAATTGCCCTAATTTACTTTGATGAAAGACAAATGGTTCCTATTTGACATATGGGAATATTTACAGCATAAGAGTTTGTGACTTCACTCATGCATTGTCATGTTTAAATTTCACAATTCTATGAGGTAGAAAGTATTATTAATCATACATACAAACAAGGAAATTGTAGCTCAGAGAAGTTAGACAATGTGTACAGTGTTGTACAGCTAAGAGGTGGCTCGTGTTTGTCTTCTACAGAACCATACTTTCACCTACTATATTGAGTGGGATAACCGATAATATACGAGAACCACCAAATATAGTGCTTGGACCACAGAAGATTTTCAATAAGTAAATGCAGTTCTTTTCTTCTTAGCTCATGTGCAGGTCTTGAGAATTTTCTAAGCTCATAATAAATATTGAATAGAAAGTTTT
This sequence comes from Equus caballus, assembly GCF_041296265.1. Lineage (NCBI taxonomy): Eukaryota > Metazoa > Chordata > Mammalia > Perissodactyla > Equidae > Equus > Equus caballus. The sequence goes on along the minus strand of NC_091703.1, from coordinate 50,792,647 downwards.
TGATGTATTTTCAATAAGATGGTGAAGAGGAAACACATATGTGGAGTGATGCTTAGATTCTCCATGATTTTCACCCTCTTCTCCATTCTGCTCTGGAAATAAGTCCCCCAAATTGACCTCGTTTTACACATGTAATTAGTAATAAAGCGTAATTTATTCTTAACTCTCAGGAAAGTCATCTCTAAGGAAATCCATTTTTAGTTCTGTTAGAACAGTGATTCTCTCCAGAGATGATACTGTCCCCCACCCAGGGGACATTTGGCAGTGTCTGAAGACATTCGCAGTTGTCAAAACTGGGGGTGTATGTGTGCTATTGGCATGTGGTGGGTAGATGCCGGAGAGGTGCTAAACCTTCTACAAGGCACAGGACAACCCCCAACAACAAAGATGGATCTGGCCCAAAATGTCAATAGTGTCTATGGTAAGAAACCCTGTGTTAGAGAGATGAATGGGAAACAGATGGAGAGCAGCGGGTTGGGTGGTGGCCACCAAATGCACTTTCTGTTCATCAGAAAACCCCGGCCATCAACATATTATTGTGTCACTCTATTAGAGCTTACAATCATTTTCAAAAAATGTTTTAGAATGGCTTATATCAATGATGTGCATTTGTGTCTATTCTTTATACAACATCATTATTCAAATATAAATAGAAAACCAAAGTCATGAAGAATTAGGACAGGTCTAAGCTGCTTGGAGCCAGGGTGGACAGAGAAGCAAATGTTGCCCTTCCCCATGGCACTCTTAACATAGATCTTTATGTGGGCACATTTCACTTGTGTAGTTCCCTTTTATTTTCACATTAGCCCTGTGGAAAGTCAGGCAGGGATGAGAAAACTGAGACATGGAAACACAACTCCATGCTTTTAAGGCAGTTGGTGCTGTAGAGGGGCAGAAATATGACTTTCTGACATCCAGTGTGTTTTCCACCTCTTTACTCTGAGATAGATATAGAGTTTGTATGTACGTTGTATCTCATAAGTCAATTTTGACAGGTATGTAATTTTGAATATGAAAAAAGGAATTAAAAAGAATAGAAAATAAGCACAATTTAGAACTCAGATAAATCAAAATGAACAAATTATAATTTTGACTTAAAGGATCAAATGAAAACTATTTAACTTCCATATGCAGTGGTAATTTACATTATTTACTTATAAATATTTACATATATAGAGTTAATGCAGGTAGTAATAAAATTAGATTTTCTGAAATCTATTTGAGTGAAAGATCTCAAGTTCAGATTAGCATATCATAAATAAGGACTTCAAGAATTTACAGACTTCGTTCTATATATTATTTGAATGAAATCTTATGAACTTGTCTTCAATGTCTGTAGATTTAACTGTTATTGATCATCAGAATTTTTTATGTGTCTGGTAATCATTAACTACCATTGGATATCACAAATATATTTAGAAAGAAACTTCAAATGTCTGCAAATTCAACTTCAAGTACAAGTTTCTGTTTAGGTAATTTGAAAAAATATGTCAACATTTTTATATTCAAATTTTAGGGTACTTAATTCATTAAAAAAGCTTTTGAAAACTGATTTAATTTGTTGAAAATGGAGCTAAACTTATTTTTGCAAAGATAAACACTGGTGTTTTTTATTTCTGATTCTGAGAAAATATGCTTTGAAAGGTATTTTATAGCTTTGTTATTTGCTCAGTTTGAAAATTTGAAAATTAAATTAGGAAATGAGGTGTGTGGGATTTTTTTTCTCAACATGCCCATGAAAAAACTTGACACTAGTTATTGATTATCATACAACCTAATATATGCAGACCATGTATGTTTATTTCCTGTAGAATATCAGCCTGCAGAATTTATTGAACGGTAATAATGAACTACATGAATAACATTTTAAGATGCAGCTCAGTTTTTTAAAGTTTCTCTTTATTTTACAATATTTCTAATATGAGCAGGACTCTTAAAATTTCAGTACATTGGTTAAAGAAGGAATACTTCTTTTGTTTTTACTCTTCTTAATTGTGGAGGGGCAGAGCCCCTAAAATTTCCTAAAGTTAAATGCATAAGTGTTCTACAGAGGTCTGTGTATTCTCTCCCATAGCAGGGCTATAGTGGAACAACTGTGGAAGTCCCAGAACTTTGCATAATTAAAGCATTTTCTTCATTCTTTCATTTCTATTGACTTCCACTGAAAAACACTATGTAACAGGCAGCTGAGAAATGTTATTAAGCATCTCAATGAAAGAAGCAGCCTAACTCCATGAAAATTCGAAGCCTGCAATCCCATTTATAACCTTGAATGATAGTTCAGAGATGGTGAATGAGAGCACATACTCAAACACCATATTTTATTCTTTTCTCTTAACCTCTCCTTTCTTTTAAACCTTCTGGAGCACACCTACTCCCCTCCAAGATGTCAGTGATTTGTTTAAATACACCTTACAATGCTTTTAATAGGAAAAGTGAGTTAGAAGGTGTATTAACGATAAAGATAAACTTTGAATGGCCACAGATGGCTTTAAAGCGTAATGTGTTTAATAACCATTTTCTACTCCCTTTTGCCTTTCTAAAAACCTTCACTTTAGTTGAGTTTATAAATCAAAAATATTTATTAAGTATGGACAATGAAAGCTGGAAATTATAAGGAAAGAGTTGAAAAATATATAATTCTAAAATAGGCTTCTTGCCACTAAAAAGCTACGAACTCATTTACATCTTCTGGCTTTCCTCAGACTTCTGGGTATGAAAAGGCTAAGACGTTATAGGATGATTTCCCCTCAACCCCCTCCAGCAAACAATACAGCTTGGACATAAAACAAAAGCAACTACCTAAATGTACTAGAGAGTAAATAAAAGCATTCATACTGTGGTGAGGAGTTCATGCTCTCTTAGAGGAGGCGAAGTGGGAATCCATACAAAAAAAGTCCCATTATCTCATCTTTCAGCCTGGGAAAAGTGCTGTTCATTTGGCAGCAGACCTGTAGGGGCACATGTGGAACGTGCAATCTTTCTGTCCTAGGAAACAAAAAATGTGAAGCAAGGAAGCCAACAACACCTAAAACTATAAAATAATCCTGCAGGAGAAAGAGGCAGAGAAGGAAGTCACCAAACTGTCCACATATACTTCTGAATGACCCCTAAAATATGCGTATAAGGATCAGACTCAGAGAAGCCATGCTAAAGACAGAAACTGAAACTGGAACTGCCAAATAAGAAAAACGATTGCAATTTAAAGCTAACTAAGAAAATTTCCTGGCAAAACAAAGGAAATAATATTCACTAGCAAAAAATAATAACATGCAGGGGCCGGCCCGGTGGTGTAGTGTTCAAGTTCGCATGCTCTGCTTCGGTGGCCCAGGGTTCACAGGTTTAGATCCCAGAAGTGGCCATACACACAGCTCATCAAGCCATGCTCTGGTGGCATCTCACATACAAAATAGAGGAAGTTGGGCACAGATGTTAGCTCAGAGACAATCTTCCTCAAGCAGAAAGAGGAAGGATGGCAACAGATGTTAGCTCAGGGCCAATTTCCTCACCAAAACAAAAAAAGAAAAAAGAAAAATTAAAAAACAATAATAGAATCCACAATCCCCACGACTTAACATTAAGGATGTCCAGGATACTGTTTAAAGTTACTTTTTGGACAAGGAACCAAGAAAATGGAACATATTCTCAAGAGAAAAAAAATCAACCAAATCTGATCCTGGAATGAACTAGGTGTTGGAACTAAACCAGTTCTAGAGTGGCTATTGTAACTCTTCTCAATGAAGTAAAATAAAACATGCTTTCGATGCATAAAAACTCAGCAAATAAAAGGGGACTCTCAAGAGAGGGACAGAAACAAATGATAAAACAAAGAGCCTGATTAAAATTCTATAAGTGAAAAATATAATTTCTGAATTAAAATATTCACTGAATGGACTTGAAAGAGGAAAGAGTAAGTGAATTTGGAGATAGATCAATAGAAATCATACACCGGGAAGAACAGAGAGAAAACAAGATGGCATAAAAGAACAGAGATACAGAGACTTGTTAAATGATATCAAATGGTCAAATATATGTGTGACGAAAGATAACAGGGCAGAAAAAGTATTTGAAGAAATAATGACTGAAAATTGCCAAATTTGATAAAAGGCAGTAATTTTCAGACACAAGCTGCGAAATGAACACCAAGCACAATAAACACAAAGAGGCCTAAGCCTAAGTCATATTCAAACCATTGAAAGTCAATAATAAAGAACGAATCTTGAAAGCAATAAGAGAAAGACAGCATATTACATACAGGGGAGCAACAATTCAATAAATGACTTATTTCTCATCAGAAATTATGGAGGTCAGAAGAAAGTGAAATACCATCTTGAAGGTGCTGGAAGACAATAAAAGCATTCAATCTAAAAGTCTGTACCTAATTAAAATATCATTTAATTACGTAGGCAAAGCAAACATATCTTAAAATAAATGAAAATGAAGAGAATTCCTTGCCAGTAGACCCGTACTAAAAGGCTCTTTCACATCTGTGCCTGGCATATAGTAGGTTCTAGTTAAATGTTGGTTCATGAAATTATTATTCCTAAGCCTAAAGCATTAAAAGGAACAAAGGAGGCTATTCGATACGTATAGAAACTACAATTTAATCAGAACATATAATAATCATGAAACTTTATGCTTCTAACAACATGGCTTCAAAGTATATAAAGCAAAAACCAATTCAAAAGAAAAAAATTGGCAAACCCCCAATCAAAATAGACTTTGCACACCTCTATCAGAAGAAAAAAAAAAAGAAAAGAAAACTTATGAATAATGATAAGCTTAGAAGGATGGGTAATTTGAGGATATAGAAGGAGAGAAAAACATTCAAAATAAGAGAAATATCATAAGCAAATGAATGTAGGTGGACAGATGTCAGAAACTTTGAGAAAAGTAGCCTGTCTAGAAAGAAGACATTGCTGACACTGAAGAAAACAGAGGACTTGAAGGATAAATCTCAGTTCTGCCAAAGATATAACAATGGGTAGATTAAGAACCTCTCTGAATTTCAAGTATCTTTTCTTCAAAAATGATAAAACTATCTTCTTGGAAATGTTATTATGGACTTCTGTTTCTAATCACAAGGGAGTAGCTGAGTAGGTATTAGCTTACTGTACTGCTGTGAACAAATATAAAACTTGGAATTAATGTATAAAACAATTGCTTCTAGGCCTTAGACAGGGACCTATATTGAGCTACAATCCTAGAGAAAAGGTAAGCACATGAGGGGAGCTCCACATTCACCATGGATTTCTCCAGAGAGATACAGCTCAAGAAAAAAGTAGAATTCATATTTGGACGAGAGAATGGAGATCAGAGTTCAGGGAAGTTATAGCACCTTGGATTTGGAAGGGTTGTTACCAGAGGAGAGGATGTTGCAGAGAAAAAAAAACCTTACAATTTTGTGCAGAAATTCCTCTCAAGTCATTGGGAAACTTTTGTGCTATATGTGCATAAAGAGAAGTTATGAAACTTTTGGTGGAGAAGAGCTGCTGGGAGGCTGACAGGTGAACAAAACTTTCAGAGGCTATGCAGTGTTTGGGAGATGTTCAAGCTCCTGCTCAACTAGTGAGGAGAGAACTTGGTGAATACCAAAGCCTATCAGTTGAGACCTCATAAATGTCATACTCATGGAGTAAGGGCCACCCTTTAGGAGCAAAAGTTACATCAACAGACTGAGGGCAAAATTGAAAGGAACTCACCCTATCAAATCCTAAAACTAAGACTTGTGAGGATCAGAATGACCTGCTAGAAATTTGACTGGTACTGTAACAGAATTCCATAATCTTTTGAAGACAATAACATGATTTAGAGCCTCAACACCATTTCATCTGCAATGTCTAGAGAAATTTTAAGAATCAGGAAAAGGTGACCAATAATCAAGAGTTAAATAAGTTAAAAGAACCAGATCATAGATGGTTTAGATATTGGAGTTAATATAGATGGGTTTAAGAAGAAAACAGAGAAAAAGATGACCAAAAGGCATAAAAATATGTAGTATTCAACAGAGAATTGGATTTAATTATAAATAAGTAATGGACCTTCTAGAAGTGAAAAATATAATACCTGAAATAACTTGTTAGAGAGGTTTAAAAATAGATTGGACAGAACAGAAGCCAGTATAAGTGAACTTGAAATCAGGGATGCAGAAAATAGTCTAAATTAATTACTCAGATGGGAAAATATTGAGACAAGGTTTATTTAGGTAACTGTCAAAATATCTTATGTAGATATAACTGAAGACCTGGAAGGAGAGGAGAGACGGAGAATGGGAGAGAAGTAATATTTGAAGTAATGATAAACAGGCATTTTTCACGTTAAATGAAAGATATCAACACACAGATTCAAACTCTCAGCTCAAATAAACCACACCTAGGTGCACCATGTTCAAACTTCTGAAAACCAAAATAAAGTGAATATCTTAAAAGCAGATAAAACATATATTACATTTAGGGAAACAATAATAAAAATAATAGTTGATTTCTGAACAGAAAATATGATGCCAAAAGATAAGGAATGACAATTTCAAGTGCTAAAGGGGGAAAAAACCCTTGCCAATCCAGAATTCTATTTCCAGCAAAGCTGAAATAAAGCATTATCTAATAAGCAATACTTGAGAGGAATTGTCACCAACAACAAGTAGTATAAGAAATTCTAAAGAAATTTCATCTGCCCGAAGGAAAATGATGACATCATGGAAGAGGAAGAAGTAGTGAACAGCAGCAGAAAAAATAAATGTATCAATATATACAAAAGTCTTTCGACTGTTTAGAACAGTGGAAACCATTTCTGGTGGGGTTAATAACGTATGTAAAGGTAAAATAGATGATAATATGAGCAAAAAAGGAAGAGTGGGATAGGTAGAGTTAAGCAGTTTAAAGTTCCTTTCATTGTTTGTATTATGATAAAAATACTAATTTAATGCAGACTCTCAGGTTTGGGAAGCATTTGTAATTTTTAGAGAAACTGCTAAAAGAATGATAATAAAATATGTAAGGAAAAAGCTAAATAGAATAAGTAGAGTGAAGTAATAAAATAATTGTCTAAGACAATAAAGGTCAAGAAGTGAAGAAAGAAAGAGAGCAGTTGGACAAACAGACAAACAGATGGACAATAGTAGTAAGAAAGTATGGCTAATTAAAATAAATTTAGACGAACTAAAAACTTCAATTAAAAGACAAAATTTCTCAAATTGGACTATGAAAGAGAAAGAATTAAACTTTACACTGTTTAGAAAAGAAACATTTATGGGCCAGCTTGGTGGTGTAGTGGTTTAAGTTCGTGCGCTCTGCTTATGCAGCCTGAGGTTTGTGGGTTCAGATCCTGGGCAAAGATCTACACACTCATCAAGTCTTGCTGTGGCAGCATCCCACATACAAAATAGAGGAAGACTGGCACAGATGTTAGCTCAGTGACGGTTTTTCCTCCATTGGCAGTATATGCAAATACCTGTAATAACATCTTCCCTAGCGTTACATATTTTTATTTTAACACCTTTGCTAACCTGATAGGTAAAACATTGCCAGTATTAAGTTAAAGATTTAACATCATACCAGATTGAAAATCATACCTGTTGAGTGATTATGGAAGTATAATGGGACAGCCCCACTTGCCAGGTGACAGTCGTATTGATTGCCAAGCATTCCCAACTTCTGAGCTCAGAGCGGATATCTATTGTGCAATGCTGCCATATTCAATGATATCCTGGGTTAAGCAACTTAATGTAGCCTCAGAAGGATGTGGACCCTAAAGTGCAGACAGAAAAAGTTTGAGTGAGGGTTGATCTCTAGTTCCCCTTGATTCTTACGTAGGTGTGTACCTGGAGTATAAAATCTTAAACTTGGCTATACTAGCTATAGAATATTTTTTCTTTAGGAAAATAGTTTTTTTAGCCAAATTGTCCTTTGGATGCTTTTCTTCCTCAGCCAGGATAAGTTGGAAGAGTTGTCAAATTGCCTTGTAAAGGCAACCGTGTTACTGCGGGGAAAAGAAAATCAGAAAGAAATCAGAAGACACCGGTTTAACCTTTGCTCCTTCACTTTAGACTCGCATAACCTTGGACGAAACATTTACTTTCCTGAGACTTAATTTTCTTATCCATGTAATGACACGATAAACATTCTTTCTAAACCATAAAGCATTTTAAAAATATCAGCTAGTATTTTCATTAGCTAAATGACTCAAATATTATCAGTTATTTGTAGAGCCAAAAATAGTATGCACTCTACTTCTATCTAGGTCCGAAGTCTAGAATAGACCTGGAATTTCAAGCCAAATATAAATGAGAGAACACGTAATGTATTTTCAACTCAATATTATTTCAAACTAGTATAGCATTTTATCAATTCTTGTTGTGTTTAAAAACATCTTTTTGAAAGGATATTCCAAATTATTTTATTCCATAAAGGATGCTGAGTAAATGCATTTTGAATGAAAATGAATGATGTCTCCAGCTTTTTGTGGTGTTTGGAATAATATAATTATTGTAAATTTTATAGAGAACAAAATCAATACAAAAAAGAAAGAATAGCAATATTTTCCTGATATGGAGTTAAATTGGATTAATTGAGTTAATTAATCGAGTTCATTAATAATGCTTCTGTTCTCCAGTATGTAAATTATACTAAATTGATGTTTCACACAACTAAGCTATTATAGAACTTATATGTAGATTTTTACATAAGAATTACTAAAATTTATGAGGGCAAGAGGGAAAAACTAATGCTGAAAAGTGACATAAAAAATGATTATTATCCTAAAATTAAACAATGTTATGCTATGAAATGAAATAAAGCCATTATCAGCTGGGTGTTAATACCCTAGAAATGCTCTCATGCAATAATTGAAATGCAAAAGCCAGTCATTCTCATTTTATTGGATAGAGGAAACCATAAGGTAGATTTTTATAGGAACATTCAGAGTTACTGCTGCTATCCATAACTCTTTTGTCCTTTTCAAATGCAACCAACTAATGTAAATTGTTTTCAGTTGTACTGATTTGTGTCATAATCGTAGCAATTATAGTAGGGCAAGTCCTATTTGACAAGTCAGGCGAGCGCTTTTAGCCTGGCACTGTTGAATTACAGCTTTCAGAATGCACCCCTGAGTCCTTAAATTGTTTATCAAGCCTTGAATGAAACCGATTTTATAATCATAGCAGAAGTTATGGGTACCACACATAGCTACCACACATTAAAGTTGTCACTTTAGAAGTCTGTTCATCAATTCCAATACATCTGTCATTGCCCCAAAATATTTTCTGACTTTTTTAAAAGAATTATTGCAATGGACTTTATTTTAAATATCCTAAGTGGTAGAAAATCTGTTCTTTGTGATGGTCATGATATTTAAAACCAGATGTAATTGTTTTGTAGCTAAGATGGTGGAATGAATATATGAAAACATTCATTAATGTACAATTATGTATGTTTCTATCTAAATCTATCTATCTATCTATCTGTCTATCTATCTATCATCTATCTATCATTTATCTATCACCATCATCATCATCCTTCATATCTGGATAATAGTGAAAAAAATCCCCCAATTTTTAAATAAAGTAATTAATACTCTCTGTAGCACATAACCTACTTTTGTGGCAATTCCAGAAAAAGTATTTGAAAGATCATCACTAAACAGTGATGATCAAAGAATTTTGAACAAAGAATCATCACTAAAATAGTCACCAAGGAAGATACTTCTGTGAAGTGTGAAGCACAATTTAACATGTAATTTATGCTATACTTATTAAGGATCTATCTCACTATTTTGTAGCTGCATATTAACTAAAAAGAGCTTTGAATTGTAAAAATGATTTGCTGTCTGTTTATTTTTAACTTTTTATTTTGAAATAATTTTAGACATTTGTGAAGTTGCAAAAAGAGAACTGAAAGTTCTTGCACAAAGGTTAATCATTTATTTAACCAAAGTACAGGTATCAACATAAGGAAAGTAACACTGATACAATACTGTTAACCTGATCTACAGATTTTATTCCGTCGCTCATTGTCCAATCCAGGATCCCATATTGCGTTTAGCTGTCATGTCTCTTAAGTCTCCTCCAATCTGAGACCATTACTCAGTCTTTGTCTTTCATGATCTTTACCTGTTTGAAGAGAAATGGCCAATTATTTTGTAGAATGTCTCCCAATTTGGATTCAGCTGATGTTTCTTGATGATTAAATTTGAGTTATGCATTCTGTGTAAGAACACCACAAAAAAAATGCTGTGTCCTTCTCAGTGATCATAATAGGAGGTACATAATGTCAATATATGCCGTTAATGGTGATGCTAACTTTGACAACTTGGTTAAGTGATGTCTAAAAAGTTTCTTCTTTGTAAAGCTGCTATTTTTTCTCTTTGTAATTAATAATCATCTTATGGGGAGATACTGTTAAATTATGCAAATATTCTTTTTCTCACCATAATTTTAACCACTAATTTTAGCGTTCATTGGTGAATTGCCTGCAACAGTTTTTACTGTGATGTTTGCCAAACGGTGACTTTAATTTCCATCTTTCCTTCTGTATTTATTGGCTTCTTTCACCTAGTAATATGCATTTAAGTTTCCTCCATGTCTTTTCATGGCTTAGTAGCTCATTTCTTTTTAGCACTGATAATATTCTATTATTCCATTATTTGGATATACCACTATATATTAATTTATTTATCTATTCACCTACTGAAGGGCATTTCGTTTTTTTCCAAGTTTTGGCAATTATGAAAAAAAAGCTGCTATAAACATCTGTGTACAGGTTTTTGTGTAGACATATGTTTTCCACCTCCTTTGGGTAAATGCCAAGGAGCACAATTGCTGGATCATATAGTTAGTGTATGTTTAGTAAGAAACCAGCAAACTTCCTTCCAAAGTGCCTGTAGCATTTTGCATTCCCAGCCCCAAAGAATGAGAGTTCCTGTTGCTCCACATCCTCACCAGCATTTGCTGTTGTCAGCGTTTCAGATTTTGGCCATTCTAATAGGTGTGCGTTAAGTCTCTTTTCATCTATAGTTTTCCACTTCAACTATTTTGATTCCTTCCAATTTATTTGTGCGGGAAACTAGATCGTTTGCTCTGTAGAATTTCTCACATCCAGGGAAGCCAAGGGTAAAGGGACGATTTCTTTGATTGAATTAGGATTGAACTGTATTGGGCCTAGGTTGTAGCCTTACTCAGTTTGGTTCACCTCAGAGATTAAATATCGTTAGCATGGGATCAGAACCTGTCTTCTAGCAATGCTTTGGATCTTTAGCATTGTAAGACTAAGACATATTTCTGTTTTTCTCTCCAGTCCTGTTTCCCATGCTGTTACTTTCTCAGCAAAATTCCCATGGGGTAGAATTGTTGATTTAGGAGAATTGGCTTTGTATTTGGGGCTTCTTCAGCTTTAATTTATCATGCCAATCCACACTGTTTTTAAAAATCAGCTCATTTTTCCTTGTTATGGTAAAGTTCCTTAACATCCTCCAAGTGCTAATATCCAGAGCAGGAAATTAGCTCCAGGAATAAAAGCACCACTGTTCTCTGCTCGTCATTCCCTTCAATGACTTTAATAAAAGTTACAATTTTAAAAAGATTATCTGATGTATTTTGGTTGTTATGGCAAAAGCAATGATATCTGGGAATTTTCTATATTCTAACTGGAATTGAAACACTGATTGTTTTAACCTGAAGTTTGAATTGATGCTTTTGTTGCTTACTCTGTGTGTTACTTCTACAGGTAGGAAAGTATCAGTATACTGATAATACAGAAGCAGTATCAGTAGTGAGGTTTTACTAACCTTGAGCTATGGCAGAGACTGTACTATGATACATTTGGGACAATACTGCTGTAAATGTATTATTCTAGGCAAGAGAGTGATTTTAATCTATTGAACTGTCCTTAAATCTGATCACATTAAACATTAGTAAATCAAGTAGATCTTGTTTCATGGTTTGCACTATAAACTCTATTATACACATTATAATAAATAACTTATAAACCCTAGCTGTTTGGATTTCTGTGTGCACTTAATAGTGCTATCAGGCATGTCAAAATGTATTAGAAATAAATATCATTGTTGGTATTGATGGACACAGTGAAAATATGAAGAAGTGATAAAGTTCATTTGGAATCTTGGTGAAATGATGGCAGACAAGATTAGGCAATTGTTTAACAAATACTCATTGATTGGTGACTACTTACAAGGCATCAGGGCAAGAATTATAACTGGGAAATACATTAAAATTTATATGCCTGTGTATACTTGGAAGCCAAATATAAACTAGAAACTCCTGGTACTGACCATATAGATAGAATAGGATCTCAAGAGAGACCTTGTGTCTCTCTCTTGATCTTTGAAGTTTGCCTTCTCTTTTTTCAAGGAATGTCTAAGAAAAGGTAAATGTCATGAAAAATAGATCAGAACACTTCTGTTCCATTTGTGAAGTACTTATTTTTTTAAAATATTTTTTATGGGTACATTAAAAGAAAATTGAAAATATGTCATTAGACATTCTTAACTCTTGCATTTGATAGTGTTCTCTAAAGGAAAAAAAACAAGGAAGATCTAACAAAGATCAGTAGAAAAAAATAAGTCATTTGAGGGAGTGATTTGGAAAATAGAAAATATTCATGTATTTATTCGGGGAGAATTTAAAATCATTGCTTTAAATTTTTTTTTTTTTTTTTTTTTTTTTTGCTGAGGAAGATTCGCCCTGAGCTAACATCCTATTCCAATCTTTCTCTTTTTTCGCCCTAGGAAGATTAGCCCTGAGCTAATCTGTGCCAATCCTCTATTCTTTTGTATATGGGACACCTCCACAGCATGGCTGGTGAGTGGAGTAGGTACATGCCTGGGATCTGAACTCCTGAACCTGGGCCACTGAAGTGGAGCACACGGAACTTTAACCAATCAGCCATGGGGCTGGGCCCAAGGTCATTACTTTTTGAATGCTATAAGTGAACAGATGACTATTTTAGAAATAGGTGACCCTACTCATTAGATATGCAGATTGATTTGACTTCTAAGCTTGAGCAATTAGTAACCTCAAGAAGCATGTCAGAGTGATTTCTTCACGCAAAAGGATGAACTCTCTTGCTTTTATGCTGCAATTGTAACATACTACTTATTATTTCAAGGGTAATTTTCTAATATAGAAGAAATGATTGATAAAATAACTATTTCAACAGACATTTATCACTTACCAAATATGTTCCAGACATTGTTTGAGTTGTATATCCAGAGATATAATAATAATGAGATGGGTGACCAAATACTTCATCACCAAAATGAGACTCTTTTGAAAGAGGTGCTGGAAATAACTATACCTGAATAATAAATGTAAACTGTAACTATGGTCACTTAAATAAAAAGACATAGTCTCTTTAAAGGTTGTTGGCATGAAAGAGGAAATAAAACAGTGAATTTTTACAATACTATGTAAATACAATGCAATACTAATACAAGACTAGCAGTTATGACTGCTAAATTAAAGACCTGTGGATGGGGTGTAGGAGGAGAAAATCAGATTGTGGGAGTGAACCTTTAGGTTAACACTCATTCCCAATAATCCTTATCTCCTGGTACTTATGCCCCTGTGTAGTCCCCTTTTCTAACTGAATTAGAAATAGCTCTGTGTAATAAAGGATACTTCATAGGCCTTGCAGTATCCTGCTTGGTGTCTTGGAATACTTGTCCTTGGGCTCCTGAGCAGCCATGGAAGGAATTAAAACACTCAAATTAGCAAGCTGGAACGATCACATGGAGAGATCCCATAGAGAGGCCTTGAGAGAGCACATGAAGATAGAGAAATTTCCACAAAGCCCCAAGTTGTTCTAGCCCCCAACCATCTGAAGTCATCCTAGCCATGTCACATGCAGCCGAGACAAGTCCTCTTCACTGAGCTCTGTCAAGATGGCAGATTCGTGAGAAAAAAAAGTTTGTTATATATCAATAGATTACTGGAACAGAATTTGGAATGCTGCCATAATAGTGAACTGCTGCTGTAACACAAAACTAAAGTAGGTGGCGTCAGTCTGGAGACTGGTGATGGGACATCTGGAAGAGCCTCAAGGTAACTATTAGAGAAAGCTGTGAGGGCTTTGAGGAGAAGGTTGGTGAAAATTTGAAGAACAGTGAGAAAACGGTTATTTTAGGCTAGAGAAAAATTATGTGCTGGAAAAACAGTGAAACTCTTGGCTGAAATAACATGAAACATAGAAAATATTATCTAATGATCTCATGTTCTTGCTAAAGAAGTTTCCAGGTATAATATTAAAATTTCCAACTGGCTATAATAAAATATGAAAAGAACCAGATGAACTAAAAATGAAATGCTTAGTTTTCAAGCAGAATTTAGAGGAAACACAAAGGGCCCAGAACAGATTTTCCAGCCATCAAAATACTTTCAAGGAAAAATGGGCTCAGGACAAAGATCAAAATATGAGGTATGGCCATAATATTCTTTATTAGGGCCTCAGAAAGATTTAAGGTTGTGCCTCCAGGGAAACAATAGAACCACTAATTATATTTAGGGTGTGCCTCATTGTGTTTCTGAGAATCTTAGGGGCATTTCCCTACAGCAGCCACACACATAATCCAAGATATATACAGAAGGACATGTCTTTGAAGGAAATGTGGGCATGATTTTTGTCTAATGGTGTGAATTATAATTTGATACATAGGAAGCCCACAATATTTTTAAAAGAATAATATCACCTTGGGCTTTGGACTTCTTGTTTTCCACAGTGATTGATAACTGGAATAGCACTCTGAACAAGATTTCCTTTCCTTCTACCTTCAATGCCACGCAGCTTGCCTCTCCTGAGCCCAGGAGCTATACAGATTTACTGGCTGAAATGTTTAGATGAGTTTCTTTTTCTCTGTTGGCGGTTGTTTAGAGATTGTTCTCCTGTGTGCTAAAAAATTGATTGGGATGAATTAAGAGTCTAAAGGCATGGACCAGCAAGTATGATCACAGGAAGTTCTTGTCATTTGGATCTGTGTGTGTGTGTGTGTGTGTGTGTGTGTGGGAGGGAAGAGGGGTTGTTTGATAATGACCTGAATGTGAGTGCCAGTTGTCCCTGATGCACAAATGGCTAGTGAGAAACTGAACAAGTGGGATAAGTCTTCTCTGCCTTATAGGCTTGAGGAGTGTGAGGCACTTAAAAGCAGACTGGCCTCCATATAGCTAATACCGCGTGAAACTAGACACTACGTTGCCTTTCTCCACTTGCGTTATTCTACTTATTAAGGGTATCCTAGCTATCAGATATAAAACCATTGGCACACAGAGGAAAAATTATCCACCTAAATTGATCCATCTTTCAAAGAGAGGAGATCCAGATTAAACAATTAGAATATAAAAACAATCAAACCTGCCAGAGGAAGGAGATGAACATGAAAATGAGAAGAAAAATAAGATCACATAAGAAGAAGCAAATGTAGTACAAAATAAGACAATCTGTGGTTCAAAATGATGATTTTTAAAATATAAAACGCAGTAGATTAATTATAGGGGACAGCTACTATGAAAAGTTCACGTGCAACATAAAAAGAAAAAAGGTCATAAATAAAAAGGTAAAATACTTGGAAGATTGATTCATGATACTCAACATGAGCAAAATAGGTTACCCAGACTGAAGAAAATAAAAGAGAAAAAAGGACAAAGGGGAGGCAATAATTAAACAATTAGAGGAAGCTTCCCTAAACTGAGAAAAGATCTGAATGCAAAATTAAAAAACCTCACCAAATTCCAATCTGAGTGATAAAAACAAATTACATGAATCTGGACGTAGCCGGACACAGAAACTAGACATCTGGACATGAATTCAAAGGAATCAAAGGAAGAGAAAATTTGTATGATTCAAGAAAAAAATTGCAACTTTTTGCATAGAGAAAAATATCTGATAGTGTTGGGCGTCTTATTTGCAATATCAGAATCTGAAATAGTAGATTGGGCTTTGTGATTGAGTTTGACATTTAAAATGTTTTCAAAAAATCATACCACAATTTGTCATTAAATCACAAAGTTGTGTACACAGAAAAACATGGAAATTGAACAGGAGTGTGTAAAGTTGTCTTTAATTGACAATGCTTTGTATATTTTAATAGTACCTATGCTAAGAGTGGTCTTCAGTTGACAGAATCTTATAATTGTTGAAATACAGTATATTGTTTTTTCTAATTAATACAGAAAAGTCTAGACATTATTTTCATTAACATGTAAGACAAAACTTAAATGAAATTTCTAAGTTTGATCTTATCAAAAGGGCTATGAAGTCATTCTGTATGTTGACAAAACCAGTCATTCTTGACTGCACTGGTGCTGTGAAGACTAACAAGGATTGTCAACATATAAGGTGTAGGGGAGGACATTTTTTTCCTCTACCCTCTAGGCTCTTTGGCTGGTCTAATAATCAAATTAACATAAGGGAGATTAAAAGGAGAAAAACAAATTTAATTATGGATGTACGGGAGCTCAAGGACATGAGACTCAAGGGCAAGCAAGGCAGTTGAGGCTTATATGCCATTCTGAGCTAAGCAACGGGAGAGGGGCCTGCTGCTTCAAAGAGGGGGGAGGGTGATTCACCTAAGAAGACATAAGAAGGGCAGATGTTTGGTAATTAGATGTTTGCCCTGCCATATAGATAGGTCTTTCAGATAAATAGCTATCTCTGGTGACAACTCTCTTTCTGGGCCAGGCCCCCATCTAAATTTCTTTAGGTAGTTAAGGGAGAGAGAAAATTTTTCTTGAGTCTGCTGGGTCTTGATTGCCTTCAGCTCAAAATGATCCACATGCGAAAGTGACACATTTTGAGATCACCTGTTCTCCTCCCTCTCAAAGGCAATAGGGTCTTTTTGCTCTGGAATTATATTATTTGCTGCAGTGCGGAGAGTAACCAGTATAATGTTTGAGCATTATATGCAAGTCATGTGCTTTATGAAGATACCGTCTAGGACATCTATAAGTGACAGCAAAACATAGAAGTCAAACTCCCATTATAAATTCTGCATATGAATAAAATAATAGGAGAAAAATCACGTACAAAATGTCAAAAGTGTTGTCCTATTTTTCTCTAACTTTTCCTAAGAATTCTGTAGTTATTTTGGCAAGGTTCTATGCTATGTCCTCTTTAGTCAATTGTCAAATAAGTACCTCTGTTTTACCATTGACTATAGTCAAGAAGAAAGTGAACACTCCACATTCTTTTTACTGCTAATGAAAGAAAAACATTTGACTCACAGAATCACAGCTTTCAGAGCTAGAAGAAACCCTAGAAGTCAACTAGCCAATCCTTGCTACTTACAGATGAGTCAATCAACATCCAGAGATTGATTTGCCTGAAGCCCCAGAGATATTTAGTGGCAAAGATAAGACTAGAGCCTGATGCTTTCTTGATCATCACCATTATGGCACAGTCTCCATTAAAATGGATTACAATAAGCATCCTCAAGAGTTGACAACATTGCTTCTATGGGTTACGAAGGGTAAATAAGATACTTTTTAACCCATAAACTGCCACATGACCCTCATTTATGATTGTTATGTGTATGTCTGAGATGCTTGGAAATTTTAGAGAGACCAAAAGTTTCACAAGAAAGCCTAATACCATGTTATATGCCTAAATGCATTTTATAAGATGTTAGTTAAAATATTAATAACTTTTATATCATTAATTAATTTTAAAAGATAAAAATGTCTCTAGAAGAAATCATTAATGGGGTTCACACAGAATTAGAAGTCTAAATCAAGTTTGTCATGAAGGTACAAGATGAAGGTTATTTAGTGCCCTTGATGGCAGTGATCACACAGTATGTCAGAAGTGTTTCTGTTTCTCGAAATACTGAACTAATTCTTTGTGGCGTCCATCCTTTGTGATTTTATTACTTTGTGTTATTTCTTTGACTAGGAACCAATACGTAATATGAGAAGAATCTCTATGATGCTCAAATGAAATGGAGCCTTTGACAATCAAACTTGAAAGAGAAAGGACACTAATAAAAATTTGTTTTGGTAACAAAACAAAATTGTAAATTTGTTTTAATACCAGCAAATCTTCCAGAGTCAGAAGCCAGCAAAGCAAAAGCATTCAATGAGTGTGTGCATAGAAAGAAAACTACTTAGAAATAGCATAAGAAGCCAAGGAAATTACTTTCTTTTGACAAATCTTCGATTTTTACTATATATTTCTAATATGTTTATTTTGCCTCATAGATTTCAAGGTTATGCCATGAAGATCCATGCTCTGAAAATATATAGAATGAATACTACTCTATTTCTTTCTAACTCGTCCACGTAAAAAAGAATTTCTACCTACCTCATGGATTTTATAACTTTCGGTTATAAAACATGGTATTCTGACTTTGATTTCTGAATTAGAAGTTTTCAAATCATTGACAATCTGGTTTGCACTAAGGTATTTAATATGTGAATAAGCTGAGGTCAAATTGTTTTTCATATTCAGCTTACCAAAAAAAGACCTTCTCAAAAAGAATTCAGCTCAGCTTTTTCTGGCCACTAGGCCAGCCAATGGAAAGAATCAAAATGACCCATTTCTTAGCTTGGGGACAACTTTCTTTCCTTGGACAGGTAACATCAAAGTCCTCATCAACCATCATTTTTCTTTTCAACAAAATGCTGGTTTGAATGGGCCAGGTAAGGAGGAAGCGTAGGCTTACTTATCACAACCTAAAGAAAGATCTTAACCTATATACTCTCACTTGCCTCCCCTCTCCCGCCCCCACCGTATCTTTGTAACTATAAGAGTACCTTGCAATTCTGTGCCACTGTGATTCTTTTCCATTCTTAAAAATAATTAGGAGATAACCTTAATAAAAAAGTTACCATGGGCAAGGCACTTAATTTTGTGTCATTTCTTTCCACCTGTCCTTCAGCATCGCTCCATGTTTGACTGGGACCCCAGAAAGAGGACTCTAAAATAATTATATCCAAAGAAGAGGGAAAGAATGATGGCAGAATTTGAAAGTCAGAGTAGGAAAGGACCTTGGGGTTGGAATGGAGAAAGGTCTGTGGTTCAACAGGTCTGTACATAGAAGCAGGGCTTGGGATAGAAAGGAATGAGGATTGAATTATGGTGTTGGTAAGCAGGAAGATATGAGACTAGAGGGTGGTAGAAAATGGGGTAGAAAAATTTGCCACGCTTTTGAAAAGCTTGGCAGGGCAATCCATAAATTCCTCCCTGGGAAAGGCTTGAAAACCTATCCAAGATAGAAATTCTTACTGGCATTTTGGAATAGTCCAGCAAATAGTTTCTCCTCGATGGTGACTTTGGCCTTAAGTAAGAGAGGCATCTCTTTAGAGTCAAAGTGCTTTCAAGGAAATTGCAAGTGCAATCTTCCTTGGTGGGTTATAAGCAGAGAAACCACCTATTTCCACCAGGTTACGTAGGCACTATTGCTTTTATTAAAATCCATATCCAGAAGGGACTGACAGCTTCTGCAAGGTTATTGCAATCTCTGGAGGTAAACCTGCTGGCTAAGAAATCACTCTTGCTTTATTGTCCCTGGTTACTTACATCCTAAGTGGATGGCTTTCACATTGTTTCATTTGAGACTTGCAGGAAAAAAAGATACATTTTACACATAAGCCCAGTATACACATACATTCAGATACATACACGCACATATATGTACATATATATATAATTTTAATAATCACAATAAATGCTTACTCTTACTGTGTGCAACACATCTTGGTATTTTCTATTCTATTCTATTTCATTAAAAATATTCCAAATTGACTTCAATATCCACTGACGTGTAGGAGCATGCTTGTAATTTGAAAACACTGCCAGACTTTATTCTTTAAATAAAATTTGTTATTTTTCTTTAAAGCCCTTACTGCGTTTAAGCCAGGAGTTTTGGGTGCAAATAAAAATAATTTTCCATGGATACTGGAACAAAGGACAAAACAGACACACAGGATAACCATTTCAGGCCAACAAATAGTGAGTCAAACTACATTTAATAAATGTTTTGGGTTACTATTCTCAGCCAGGCACTGCTAGGAACTCAGAACATTGCGACAAATAAGATGGAGAAGGTTTCTGCTCTTAGAGGATTTATAGTCTTTTAGAGAGAAAGACGAGTTACTAAGCAATCAGTGTATGATGAATTTTATTCTTAGAGGAAGGATGCTTTCTGATGGGAAGAGAGTGAGAAGGCTTAATTTCATATAGAGAAGAGGCTCCTTGCAGGAAGAAACCTTGAATAATAAGGTGGACCTGAACAGTATGTCAGAGCCCTTAGGTAAAGAGGGGAGGGCAGGGAGGATTAGAAAAAAAATTAATCATAGAAGACAGAGTATTATAATGCCCTGAAGCTAGGTTCCTTTGTCAAAGACCCATGGAAAGTGGTGGGAGCGTGTGCTTTGAAAACTCTCTGCTGTTGCTACAGAAAGCCACCGATGGTTACAGAGAAACAGCCTGAGTGGTAGGAGCAAAGCCAGGAGAATAGAAGGTCACAGAGTCAAGGGAATAAAATGTTGCGAAGAAGGGCATGAATAACAGGAGTGAATGAGGAAAAAAGTTAAACTAATAAGGACTAAAATGCACCCACTGAATTTAAGTATATGCAGATCTTTCCTGAGGTTGGAAACTGCAGTCTAAGTGTGGGAGTAGGAGCAAAAGCCGGGAGATGATAGGATGAAGAGAGAGGGAAGGTAGGGAATATTAGTCTGGATAATTTAGTCATTTGTTATGATGGAAATGAGAGAGAGAGGCCATTTGCTCGAGATGTAAGGGAGAATCAAGCGAAGATTCATAAAGATAATATGGAAAATTTCAATTATACACAAAAAAGGAGAAAATAATATATTGAATCCTTGTGTTCTCTTCATTCAGCTTAAACAATTATCAGTTTTCTGATGCTGCCTTGTTTTACTCAAACCAATTCCTCCTTTCCTCTGTATTATTTTTTTAAATTTATTGTGTGTGTGTGTGTGTGTGTGAGGGTGATTAGCCCTGAGCTAACATCTGTTGCCAGTCCTCTTTTTGCTGAGGAAGATTGGCCCTGAGCTAACAACTGTGCCCATCTTCCTCTATTTTATGTGTGGGATGCCTGCCACAGCATGGTCTGATGAGCAGTGCATAGGTCCGCGCCCGGGATTGGAATTGGCAAACCACAGGCCACCGAAGCAGAGCACACGAACTTAACCACTACACCACTGGGCTGGCCCCTGTATTATTTTGAAGCAAATCCTCAACATCGTGTAATCTTATTAACACATATTTTAGCCTATATCCCTAAAAAATAATCTTCTTTTTAAACTAATTGCAATACTATTATCCAACATAAGAATTAACATAATTTCTTAGTATTATTACATATCCAGTCAGTGTTCCAATTGTTCCATAGTTATTTTTACCATTTATTCAATTCAGAATGAAATAAAGCCTTTTCATTGCAATTTATTATTGTGATATAATGGAAAACATATATATTGGTCTCTGTGCCCAGTTCCTGGCACAGAGTTCCTAAAACCCTTGTAATTTCCTAAGTGATAAGGGCAGTAGGAGCATCTTTGTTCTAATCAGCTGACTTTGGGTGGGCTCCTGATTGGCTCCTGGATGGACCTGGTCACCAGAAAGACCAAGCCATGATTAGAAGCTTGGAATTTTCAGCTCTACCCCCCATCCTCCAGAGGAGAGAGAGGGCTGGAGAGGGAATTAATAACTGATCATGCCTATGGGAGGAAGCCTCCATAAAATCCCGATAGTGGGGGGTTCAGAGAGCTCCCAGGCTATTGAACAGGTGGAGGTACTGGGAGAGTGGCACACCCAGAGAGGTTATGGAAGCTCCATGCTCCTTCCCACATATCTTGTCCCATGCATCTCTTCATCTAGCTGTTCATCTGTATTCTTTATCATAACCTTTAATTAACTGGTAAATGTAAGTAAACATCTTCCTGAGTTTTGTGAGCAGCTCAAAGCAAATTAATCAAACTCAGGGAGAGGATGTTGGGACCTCTGATCTATAGCCAGTTGGTCAGAAGCCCAGGTGATAATCTGGGCTTGCAACTGGTGTCTGAAGTTGGGGGGGAGGGTAGTCTTGTGGGACCGAGCCCTTAACCTATAGGATATGACACTATCTCCAGGAAAAGAGTGTCAGAGTTGAGTGAACTTGGAGGACACGCAGTTAGTATCTGGAGAATTGTTGTTGTGGGGGATCCTCCCCACCCCCCACGCACACAGCAGAATTTGGTCCCAGAATCACCCTTTAATTATCATGTCTCATGTCTCTTTTATACTATAGGTTTCTTTTCACTCCTTTTTCTCCTTCTTTTTCCTTGTTATTGATTTATTCAAGAAAATCGAACATTTGTCCTGCAGCATTTTTCAGGGTTTGGATTTGCAGGTTGCTGAACAGGGCTGTGTAACTTGTTCTTCTGCTTTCCGCATCTTCTGTAATTGGGACTTAGATCTGGAATCTTGATCTTATTACAGTTCCATCTTTTTTTAAGACTGCTTCGTAGATAGTCGTCTGTTCTTTCATCTGGAGGCACAAAATGCCTGGTTGTCTCTTTTGTTGTGAAATTAGCAGCCATTGAGAATCATTGCCTAGATCTTCTAATTTATTGAGTTGCAAAACATGATATTCCAGTTCTATATTCTCTTTTCATCCATCAGCTGGAATAAGTCTATAAAGAGAGACTTTCCCTCATTATCTTTTTGGTTACTCTGAGGTATAATTTGTATAAAGAGGGGATAAGTGTTTGATTAGTTTTCTTTATCGACCAGTTTTAAAATTAGGAATTAATTATCTGATATCCTTCAAAGGTGATCAGAGCATTTTTAATTTTTCTTTTCCTTTTATAAATGATCATTATGAACACAAGAATTCAAAATTACCTGGCAAGTTTCTACTCATTGCAGCTATTATTCTTCTTGACACTTAAATTGTACCATATTTGGACCATGGGAATCTCTTAAAGGTTACTGAGTCATTTTGACAATCCCTCACTAGTCTGTGATGATTTTCTTGTTTTCAGATATGCAAAATGTTACAGACTCATTTTCTACATTTTCCAGCCCAGACCTGGGATGACTTTTTAAAAAAGATTTATAGTTAAGTACTAATTAAAACAACCACCATCACGAAGAGCCACAAGAGAGGTAAGTTGAAGACGTAAGAGACCAAGGAGAGACAGTACATGGAAGGCATGGGGTATAGGCATAGAGGGAGGGGTATATGTGGAAAGCCGGAGTTTGGGATGGGGGTTTAACTAAACGTGGAGGAAAGGAGGAATGTGTGGAAACAAAGAGTTTCAAGTTTATAGGCGTGGCAGTGGGAAGTTGAGGAGTTTCAGTCCGCTAATTCCTATTTTCTCTTGAGTGAGTGGTACAGACAGCTGTTGAACATGAAGCAGAAGTGAGGATGCAGTTTGTTGGAGGGAAAAGGAGGAACCTAGTCCATCCTAATCCCTATTTTCTTAGAGTCCTAGAAGGATTGAGGTTTCTACCCTCAGTGATGATTTGAGTTCCTTTTTAATGATCCTCTTCTGGGTTTTTTTTGTTGTTGTTGCTGTTAATATCTATGACATCTGCCTAGAACCTCATACAGTATTCTAAGTATGGTCACAACCATTATTCTATACCAAAGTGACTATGTTGCTGTTTTAATTTAACTGTACTCACAAATATTTGTATATAAACCAATATAATTTTACATGAATGCACAATTAGCAGATCACATCTGCTGTCATATTGTTGTTATTAATGGTATTTTTTCTTATTCTTTTTTACTACTCCCCTTTCCTCCTACCATCCATCTAGATCACCCTTCAACCTTATCATGTAATGTTAGCAACCTCAATATTTTCTCCATGTTTACATAATTATATATAAATATATGTATGTGCACACACAAATGTCTATCTATGTCTCTCTCTATAAATGAACATATATTTGTTATTGTTGTCCAAAATGGGATGATCATACTAGGGCTTTTTTTTGTACTTCTTTTTCTCACTCAAAAAGTCATGGAAATTCTTCAAGTCAATTGGTAAAATTTTAAATTTTTAATAGTGGTCTATGTATTATTCCAGAATATGAATATAACATAATATAGCCCACCATTTTCCTATTGATTGATATAAAACTTTTCCCCAGTGTTTTGCCACATGAGCAAAATTGCAGTCAACATTCTTATAGCTATATCCTTATGTACTAATGCTTTTATTTTTCTGGGCTAGGATTCTAGGAGTGCTAATTCTAAGGTCAAGGTTATATTCATTTTAGATTTTAAAAGATGCTGCCAGATTGCTTTTTTGAAAGGATATAAAACTTGGCATTTCCACCACTAGGGGAAAGAATATCCCTTTGCTGGGTTTCTCACTGTAGAGGTATATCCTTCTCTCTTTTTAGAAAATGTTTGCGCGTCTAATAAATATAAAGTGGTATTTTATTGTTAATCTAATTTCATTTTGCTGATGACTAGGGAAGTTGGGCATCTTTTTATATGTTATCTTGCTCTTTCAATTTCCTCTTCTATGAATTACCCAACCAATATCCTTCACTCATTTATTCACTGGGGCTTTTCATCTCTGCTGTAAATTTGTAAGGATTCTTTGTGGTGGGTTCGTGTGTGTGTGTGTGTGTGTGTTTGTGTATGTGTCCGTGTTTGCCAACTACATAGATATTTTCTGAATGTTTTGTTTATTAACTCTGTTTATGTTTTTTTATAAATTAAAAAATATATTGTTAAGTATTTTTCCTTTTATTAAGTATAATTTTCCAGTCTTGTTTAAGAAGTTTTCCCTGACTCTTTGATGGATACATAATCTCATTTATTTTTTTATAAACTTTTATTTATTTTAATTTACATTTAAATCCTTATTGTACCTAAAGTTCATTTTTTTTAATTTGTGGCAGATTCTGTGAGTTCACTTATTCTATAACAATTCCCCAAATCCTGCCCTCCTGGCATTTCTCTGTTATCAAGGCTGGAAGCTAATACTCTATGTCTCAGGTTCCTTTGCATTTTGGGAGCCATTTGACCCCGGTTGGGCTATAAGCAAAAACCCATGAGGAAGTCACCCTTTCTGAGTAAAAACAAAAGCCTATTAAAAACAAACAAAAAAACCCATGAAGTTTTTTTTTCCCTATACTTCTTTTTCCTTGCTTTCTTGCCTGTAATTTAGATATTATGCCTCGAGTTTCTGCAGCCATCTTGCAGTGATGAGAATGAAAACCTTACACTGAGGATGGTGGAGCAGAAAGATAGGTAAATAGAAAGGGGATTGTGTCCTTGAGCAGCTGGATAGGCTGAATTACGCTCCACTAGACTTATGTGAAAAAAATAACCCTCCATATGTTTAAGCTACTGTATCACAAGGCCTTTGTTACTTAAAGCTAAAAACAATCGTAACAGGTACAGGGGCTAACCAATATTTTCTTCTGTAGGTATTTGGCCAGTTGTGCTATAATCTCTCTTTTCCCCTCATTTAAAATGCCATCTGCATCCTTTATTAAATTACCATATATATTGATACCTATTTTTGGATTCTCTGTTCTGTTTCACTGAGCTGTCTTTTTTGTCAGTCTTGTCATTAGCATATTGATTTGATTACAATGATTTTTATTTATAGACACACATACAATATTGTGACTATTCCATTGCTTTGGATATGGCAAGAGTACTTCAAATCTATTCCCTCTTCCAAGGAAATTTTGAAGAGTTAAGTAAAGTAATTTTCAAGAGCTGAGACCAGGGTATACAGGGGCGGTGCTCCTGAAGAGGTCAATCAGAGAAGGTGATGTAATGGCAGCACCCCGGCTTTGTGGTCAAGAAATTTTCATTTTAGTCTCCAGTCAAGTTTTTGACCCTACGTATGTTCTTTCACTTTCCCAGTCTCTTATTGACTCATCCATAAAGTTAGAGTTGACAGTATATGATCCCTGGAGTCCCATACGGTTCCTGCAGTCTATGGTTTTATGAATCTCTAGACTAGGACATTTCTCTATAACTATTACATTACTTCTCTTTATAGTAATGAACATTTCTGTAGTAGGAATCCATCATCTTCAAATAAAATGAGTCACCTGTACACTTCTGTTCAATCTAAAAATCAAAAATGCACATATTAACTTTTATTCTCCTGTCATTGTTTGGGAGAGCACTTGGTGATCTTCTGGGAAAAGGGATGAATTGAATGTGACTTGGCTTACCTGGGGGTAGCTTAATACAGGAGAGAACAGCTAGGCAGCTAGAAAAGGCTATAATTCTCAGAACTATTGTATTAGAGAAAACATTGTGTTCACACTGAGGTGAGAGCGAACTTCATCTGGGATTAGAATCTGCATGGCTGCATAGATGGCCTGTACCACTCAGCCACTGCCATTTCTTTTTGTCCTTCAAATTGTCCTAGTAACATTTCAGCTCTTTTCTCACACATAGAAAAACAGATTATTTTTTGAGCCTATGAGGATGCAAAAGGTCAAATCCTATATCCTCTCATCAGTGGTTTTCATCCACAGCGTGAGAAAAATTATATTCAGATAATAATTTTGTGCATTTCATAGTTCTTATTCTGGAATATCTGAAGAGGTTGATTTAAAATTAATGAAAAATCATCAAGAATTAAGAGGGATACTCTTTCTCCCTCCTTTTGACTCATGTCACAAGTTGATTCTGGTTTTCTAGGTGATGGTTCTTCCCCAGGGTTAAGATAAATAGATTGATCAGGAGATTGAATCATTTAAAATTTATTTTCCTTTGTTTAATTTCAGGTTAGTTGGGAAATTTTGGCCATCTTAATTCATCTTCAAATTTAATTTTAAAAATGATAACTAATGACTTCAATTCAAATCATTTGCAGAACCTTACAGCCTTATAAATATGCATTATAATAAGAATAATGATATGTAGATAATGTACTTTTTGTCTTTCTCTGGAATGTTCTTATGGCTGAAGGAGTGTGAAAGGTCAGACCTGCTGGGTTCTAGTCCCGTCTTTCTCTCTCCGTGTCTGTCATTTTAGCTGTGACTTTGTTTAAGTCCTTAACGTTACCCCTATCCTAGGAAAATGTAATCTAGGATAGATGGCAGGAAAAGTGGAAATATCAAGATGTGAGCTTGATTACCGTTTCCTCTTACTTTGAGGTTAAAACTACCATGGGACTGATTTTCTGGTCTTTCTTTTCTGAGTGCCATTAAAGGCAATTAGGAGGATTTAATGTCTTTCCTTATCTTCTACCAGGAATGTGGAAGTCTGTGGAAATGCCTGCTATTGTTGCACTGTTTGAAAAGGAGGGCACAAAAGCTAGAAGTGAACAAATTGTAGAGTTCACGGATACGATGTTCACAAAACTGCCCCACCGTTGTCACTGATAATATCTTTAGGCAAGCTTTAGAATATTGAATAAAACATGATGCAAAGTTAAGGAAATTATTTAACAGCGCCAGTAAATAATGAGGCCTTTCTGGACCTTCTGGTAGATAAGAGCATCCTGGATGGATACCACATAGCTAAGTTCCTAGACTCTGGATTCTTCATGCCATTACTTACTATTTTTGTGACATTAGACAGGTAACACGACCTCTCCATAACTCATTTTCCTCATCTGTAAAATGAAGTTAAATGAGACTAATATTGATGCCTGCTTTATGGAGAGCTTATGTAGGGAAAATAAGAGTGCACACATAGTACACAGCACAATGTCTGCACAGAGTTAACATTCAATAAATGTTGGCTATTGTCATCAGGGTCAGACACACTTGTCTCGGTGAGTTGGAAACTCACCAGGGAGTTTTCTCATTGGCAGTGAGGCCACAGATTCTGCTTTCCTTCCTGTGGAAACAGTATAATAATCTCTATATTTCCTGATTCTTGTTAGTTCATCAAAAGGTAAGAGGAAAAATAGATCGTACTTTTTCTATTGTCTTCTCCTCCAGCTAACTGAGGTGCTGCCAGTGGGGTGAATAGTAGGATAAGGAACTGATCTAAAGTACAATAAGTAATTCCTAAGCTGTACCTTTCCTCCATTTCTATCCCAAACTATTCAAAGCTTATAAAGTAGATTAAGCAATGCATACAAGATGTGGAAGCAAAAAAAATTATAAAGAATGTTATTGTAAAATGGCATGATTGCTACTTTAATTAATTACTCACAACTTTCTCCTGGAAAACCTACACAAAGTGCTAGATTCTTTGAAGCTCTTTGGAAACATCACATGCATGGTTTATGTTTAAGAAAACTGAGGCAGAGCCTTAGCATATCTTGCCCAACGACACATAATTATTAAGTGAGATTCAAACAACAGTTCCATTAATCAACACTGCCTCTAATGAAAAGCTAATGCTTTATTTAATAATTGTCATGTGTGTTTTATATTGCTTCAAGGGTTGTTGTCTAGAAAGTCTCTTTGTTTATCTGTTCTTGGCATTAATGATGCAAAGAATATTTGTAAAATTTCAGAGCCTTAGAAAAAGAGTTTATCATTGAACACACTTAGAGAGCACAGCATATTTTTCCTATTCTGTTCCTATTCTGTTCCTATCTCCTTTTCCTCCACCACAATGATTGCTCTTTCAAGTTTGTAGTAAGCTGCCTTTTTAAATTTAGTGATTGCATGGGCAATCACTGTCTTTATGATTGCTAAACTTCTAGATTATAATTTATTCTAAAAATAAATTTATTCTAAGAATGAGATTCCCTGTGTCCATTGATTGTAGGAGAAAGGATTGTAAATTATGTGTGGGAATTGGGAGGGTGTCAGGGATGTAAGGAAAACGTTGAAAGTAATTTGAGACATTTTAAAACATTCTACTATTCTTATACTGATAACATAATACAAAATAAAGTAATTTGACTATTTTAATTGCTTTAGAAATCAGTATTATAGAAATCCTTTTTTTTTTTTTTACTACCTTTTTGTTTATTTGCTTTAAGGATAGCAATTTAGGTAGTCTGCTAAAGAGCTGGATCCATTAATATTCCAATTATAATCAGTAAATGAATGGCTATTTATGTACAACTAATTTTTACTTCCAGATTGGTATGATATAATATTTACTTAAGGTGGATTGAAGCACCTCAAAACAACTAATTTTTTTTAGCATCTTAAGCAATTCATTGGAAAACTGACATTTGTTCACAAAACATGATCAGTGAAACCTGCAGTATTTTCTTGCGATTATTCTCCAAATAGCTGTGGCAAACCATCCTGAGTTCAGAAACGCTAGGTTAGTAGCATTGCTGCGTGTAACTAACTCGAGAGATCTACACATTCTGCTAAGTAGTGCTTAAAAGTGCCCAACTCCATTGAGGTGAAACGACAAACGACAAGTAAAAATGATATGCGAAGTTCTATTATGCCATGACATAATGGAAAGGATGAAACAGAAGGAAACAAGCTGCTCTTTGAGGAAATAAAAAAAAGAACAAATCTCAATGAAAGAATCCAAAGTGAGCTAATCATTGTTACAAACAGGCCAAGAATCAGGGCCTGACTTGGTAAACATCCCCCAAATGGCCAACTTTTCCGTGAAATACATCCTGTTCTCTCAGTTTGAACTAATTTTTCCTACTTTGCTCTTTCACAGCACTGCCTGTACCTCTGTTTATCACTTGATTCATTTGGCTTTGGGTGCTAATTGTTTACATGCCTGCATCTGAACTACCTGTAAATATCTTGGGGGTAGAGGCAATGTCCTATTCTACTTTGTATGCTTTAACCCTCACAACAAGAAACACTGTGTGTCACCTCTGGCATATTAAAAGAAAATAATAAAATTAAGTGAATACTTAATATTTTAACTGTGAGTTTTATAATCTAGTCCATCATACGAAAAAAATGAAACAGAAAAGCATCTCAAGAAAGCATTTTTTAGCATATCTTCTAATTAAGAGACAACGAATTCCATGATTAATTACATTAGTATTCTTCCTCCATATTCATCAAGTTCAACTGCTTCTCATGTGGGCTGGAAAGGCTGAGGTCTGTTTCCCAAGTGTTAATAGTAAGGGATACACAATTAAGCAATCAAGAGGAATTATCAAAAAATAAGTGAGATGCTCACACAAAAGCCCAAATTACCTAATTTGAATTCTTGTGTAATAAAACTTGTTGAGAAACAATATTATCAGGAGCTTCTATGAGCACTGATGGCAGACACTGAGTAAAAGGTGGCAAAGATTTTGCCCTTTTTCTCAAGGAGCTAACACATCTAGGAAGGAACACTGGTATATGTAAATAGGCCACTGACAGTGCAGTAAGGGTTGTAATTGCAACAACTTAAGCTGATGATGAATTGAGAAAGACTGAAATGCATTCATTAATCATATACATTTCTTAAACTCTATAAA
Organism: Equus caballus; assembly: GCF_041296265.1. Lineage (NCBI taxonomy): Eukaryota > Metazoa > Chordata > Mammalia > Perissodactyla > Equidae > Equus > Equus caballus. The sequence continues at coordinate 50,762,340 of NC_091703.1, read as the reverse complement.
AGCTTTGAAGAATTACTACAGGAATTTAGAGAAAGCAGCGGTGAATTATGCCTGACCAAGACTTCCAAGGAAGTCTTGGAAAGTTTAAATGAAAAGAAGAAATTTGAGTTAGGACTTACATGGTGACACAGATTTTTTCAAGTCAGAGGGGTGGTATTTCAGGCAGAAGAAATCACATCTGTGACATGGATATATCAGGAACAGTAGCTAGTGATCTGGAGTGACTGGCAGTGAGGAGCTGTAGGTGACTTCTGAGCAGATGTGTAGGATGATATGGAAAGGATTCAAAAATATAGTTCTGATGCATTGGGATGGATACATTGGAGTTGAAGGAGACAGGAAGCAGGGACAAGTGTTAGAAGCCATTGTTCTGGTGAGAAATTATGGGGAATGGAATAGACTAATGGCAGTGAAAACAGAGGAGGAAATGAGAGAATCTAAGAGGATATTAACCTTTCTAGCTTTAGTGGCAAATAAATTATGGTTGTTTACTTAGCTATAGGGAGCATGAGAGAGGGAAACATTTTAAGGGAGTGGAGATAAAAAATTTCAGTTTGGTGGAAGTTGACTTTGACAAATTTGAGAAAGTGATAGAAGACATTTGTCTCCATGGGCCTGGGCCTTTGTAGAGTTTTTGAGATTGGAGACAGATTTGCAGGCTCCTAATGGAGGTACTCATTGAATTGCTGGTGGTCAATAAGCCCTTCAAGGGCTGAGAGAGGAGAGCCTAAAGAGAAGGGAAGGAGGGAAGACTTATTTATGGTCTATATGTATACTGGGTGGGCTCTTCATCTATGTTATTTAAACAGGGTTAGGATTGGAACCCCAGAGAAAACTAGTGTTTACTGGATGCAATGAATGCAGACAAAGGAGAAGCATGCAGGAGAGAAGAACCTTTCTAAAGGTAGAGAAAGAAAACATTTTGAAGGGAGTAGTGTCCAATGCTGCAGTTGGATGAAGACCAACCATTTATCATTTAGGGTGGTCCTAAACCCCTCTCATTTTTATGTGAAAACATAAGCCGACTATTCCCTTTTATATCACTGTAGTTCCTCTTGTCAGTCTGGAACCATGAAATCATCTTTAGTGCTGAACAGCCCCCGCAGAATTGGAAAAGAACATTTAGCTGATTGCTGCATCCTGTGTTAACTGATTACCTCCTCTTCTATGCAGATCAGCTGCTGGGGACTCCAATTGCTCACAGTAGCAGCTGTTGCCACTGATTCTGCCCCAAACAGTAGCAGAGCAGGCGGCAAATCGTGCAGGAGAAGGTGAAGGAAGGTGGAACTTGTAGGGGAGGGGAAATTTTACTTCTACCTTCTTACAGTTTTTTGACTGAGCCTGAGAATTAAACTGACGTAAGACAGTGTCAATGCAAATAATCCATAATCAATCTATAAACCAAACTTGGGGTGAGTTTATTATGAGCCAGATGTGAGGACTAGCCTAGGACCTTCCTTCCCCAAGGAAGGAAGGGCACCAAAGAAGTGGGGATGTACAGAGTGTTATATACTGTCTTGGAACAAAGAGCATACATCAAATATGACAGGAATGTCCCTTTTACAATAGTCATGGAATTGCTTTACTAGCACAACAGATCAGTGGTCAGCAGGTCAGTGGTCACAAGGTGAGCACAGCAGGTCAGTAATTAATCCTTAGCTCCCAGGAAGAGATGCTTATCCTTAAAGCAATGCCAATGCAAGGGGAGGTTACATCCCTATCTTTAGGGGCATCATTCTTGTCTTTGGGACATAGCAAATATTTAAAGCAGACATACAATGCATGTTCCACAAGCCACATCAGGCCCTTTTGGAAAAACAAGATCAAGGCAGGCTGAATTAGTTTTAACCCAAATGGCTTCCTCATATACTCCAATATATCCTATTGCTTGTCATTTATTTATCTACAGGTTGGCAGGGGAAAGGTTTACAAATTTCTATAAGTTTTATGTGACACAGGAGCCCTCGTAAGGAAATGGAAAGAAAGAAGACCCAAAGAAATGGTGAAGCCTAAATACTTTTATACTAGGTTGAACAAAGAGAGGCAGTTGTGGAAAAGTAACTAAAGCATACAAGGAGGCTCAAGGAAGATGTGAAGTGTTTTAACAAGGTTTGTTTGTACAGAGTTCTCTCGGCTTTGACTCTCCATGGAAGAATGTTTCTTTTCTCTTGGTACAGAGAAGACATCTTTCAGATGAGAGTTTTTTCTCCTGTTTTCAGAAAGAAGATGGGAGATTAGAATGGCCTTCTTGCATCTGCTATTTTTTAAGTGGCTTTAGCTCAACATAATCCTTACGCCAAAGTCGCGCATTTTGGGGTGGCATATTCTGCCATTCTTCAAACTCATTTCTCATTCGGCAGAGTCACTGCCTACTAGATAAATAAGGAACAGCAGTGAACGTGAAAATCTAAGTTTTCCTCTTGCTCTTATCTGAAATTCATTATATTTTGTGTTCAGTTAATGCAGAATCGATAATCAAGATATATTATTTCATTTGAAATCATATATTTGAGATATTTTAAAAAGCAGTTGTTGGGCTGCCGCATTATAGGTCCTCTCTGTTGGGAGGAGGGGGTGGGAGGTGAAGGACCATGGGGAGAATCTCCTGTTTCCTTCAAGGAGTGGAGTTGGAAGAGGGGGAGCGAATCCCATTATGTTCCCGAAACAAACAGGGGACAAAGAAAAGCAGACAAACAAAAAAGCTAACAGACTCCTGCAGGTTTGTGAGCCTGGTCCTTTGTCTTGTCGTAGAGTCAGTAAGTTGGGTTTATCCTTGTAAAAAAGTATTTACTGTCCTCTAGAATCACGTGTTTTCTTTCTGCCTTTGCTGAGTGCGTTCTATGCAATGTGAATGATTATTTTTGCCTCAACAACCAACCTTCTGCTGACCTCCAAGTGCTAGCCTCTTCTAGCATTTCTTAGAAGGCATGAGCTTTGTTAAACAAATCATATTTTTCTTTCCTCCTAAGAGTATTTATAAATAAATGCATTGCTCTGTTCTGAATTATCTTGGTCTCCCAATAAGGTGAAAGAAGACATTTAATTATGTTTTTTCCTAGGCTCTATCAAGTTATTTGTTCTTATTGATCATAACAATATTTCAGCTCATTTTAATTTGGAATGCTTGTGTTCTTAATCCCCAAAAGTAACAATTCTATTCAGGAAGACAAAAACGGTAAAATAATAAGATAAATCTACCTATCTCAAAATACAAGAAAATCGTAACTGTCATTGCCCGGTCTCCCTAGAAAAGAGAGCCTGAGGCAAGAACAAAAGTGACAATGCAGCAATTTCAAAGGCGAAACCCAGCCGGGTGCAGCAAGGCTAAGAAAAAGGAAGTGAAGCAGTGGGGATGTGTAGCCATGCCACCTACTGCTTCATGGCAGGCCATGCAGAGACACAGCATCTTCCTTAGCAAGGACATTGCTGGGCACAGGGGCTGCTCTGGAGGAAGACAAGGAGAAACAGACTATGACTTTGAGCACCTTTGGGAGGGAAGAAGGAGAGAGAACTTGTTTGCCTAGCTCTCTAATTTTTTGCTTCTTATAAGTCAAAGTTTACCCTTTGTGAGGTTTAACTCCCTCATATTCCGGGGTCCATCATTTGGCTCCTTCTTTGGAGACTCAGAATATCAAGTCATCTCCTGTGATGTGGTATTTCATCCAAATTTGAAAGTAGAGGGAGGAGGCAGAAACTCTGGCCATGCAGCAGATTGGCCTGGCTGTGCACAGTCAAGGGTATAGGGTTTGGCATTCCCAGGGCAAGTGACTGGTTGGCCCCAGATGGTGGACTAAGAAGGCCTCAGCAAACTTCTGAAGGATGTCAGCTTCAGAAGCGAGCTAGTGTTGAGGAGGCTGCTGGCATCAAGGGCATCTGAGGGAGTGCATAAGATTCGTGTCTCATGAAATAACCTGGATCTTTAAAAATAACAACTAAGCAATAAGTAGAGATGAGTAAGAGAGCTTTATCAGGAATTCTGTGAAATGTAGGTGAATACAAAAAACATGATGACTTTAAGTTGACTTAAAAAAACCTCCACAGGCATCTTCTCTTATAATCAGACTCTCAAGATTTAGTTTTACGCTAATCAACATTTTATGCAACGTGACAATTTGCAAAGTTATTTGGATCCTTTTTCCTATGTTGGCATTCATGTCACAGGCTCCGCAATGAATATAGTGAAGAATTTTGTGCTTCAAGTGATGCACTGAGCACACACTGGGTGAAAAATGACAGCAACACAAGGAGACCCCATGATTCAGTTGCAAATTTTGCAGGAAGTAGTGTATTAATTAATGCTTTTGTATTTTTTCTTATTCAAATTAACAATCAGCTTAATTTAGACCCTTGAGATTCTATGTGTTCACTGAAACCTGATTTAAAATTACTATCATGGCTGCTGCTGTTGGTAGAAAAATGTCCATCAAATACATAGTGGTCATAGTTCATAGGACTCATTTTTCAGCTATTCCATATTAATCAACAGAGTAAACTGTGGAAGAAAGAAATAGAGAAGTTGTGCTCACAAAGTAAGATTTTTTTCCTCCATTTGACTATGAAAGATGTTGCAGCAAAGTTAACAGATTTGTAAGGAACTCAGGTTTACAAAGAGTAGGAGAGAGAGGAAAATTATATTTTCTCTTGACTTCACACCATCAGGATCTTCTGGGGCAGGGAAGCACGGGGCATTCCCCGCTAACTTGTTATAGAGAGAGCAAATCCAGCTCTCCTCCTTGCCCCAGCTCATCCCACTGGAGAGAAGTAGCAAAATAGTACCAAGGATGGTACATATAACTAAATCTTCTCCTACCCAACGGACACAAATTAATGATAAATTTATTTAAAGGCTGACTTGCCTAACAAGGTTAATTTGGGGGCCACCTTTGATTAACGAAATTGTTATCACTTATTGCATGCATTTTATGTGCCAAACACTGTTCTCAGTAATTTTTAAAATACTTTTAACCCTCTAAGAGGTAAGTACGACTATTACCCTTATTTATGGAGAAGGAAACTGAGAATCACAGAGCTTATGTAACCTGCCCAGGCCCACACAGGCAGCAAATAAAATGGTGGAGCCGGAATTTGAGCAGTCTGGGCCAGCAATTGCCTCTTAGCTAAAAATGATTGCTTCTTCATTCCTAACCCTTCAAATGAAACATGTGTGTGTGCGTGCATGTGTGTGTGATATGAATCTAAGAGTATATATGACTTCTTGTTTCTCTTATTTGCTCAATAGCAAATATGGAAACTATTTTCTAACTAGAGAGTAAATGTCAATCAGGAAGGGAGTCTGAGGTACCCTGAAATTATCCTGTCCTCAGCTCTCATAAGCTTTATATCAAATATATCAAGGAATCTACCTCCTTGTCCTTCATAAATGTGCTCAGGTTTATGAAACATGAAAGGTGACGGATTGTTTATTAAGTCATTTAATCACTAACACATCTCCTCTCTTTCTCAAATAATGAGATGTTACTCCAGCTGCTACCAAAGTTAATAAGCTCATAAGTAAGTGATTGAGACGAGCTGTCATACATCTGTAACTGTCTCATAACGCAAGGTAAATAAGTGAGGAATTCTCTCCTGACACTCATAGGGCTGCCAGGATACAGAAAGCTTCTCTTCCACGTTCCGCCAGATTTATTTCATGTAAATTTTGCTGGCCCTTGCCAGGGAACACAAATTTAGAGGGCAAGGCGGTTGAGGGCTTCAAAACATTTCACTCTTGGGATTCTGTCCCCAGAACAACTCCAAGCGTGAAACAGGTCATGCTTCCAATTTAAGATTTAAGTGCACAAATTCACAGTGATTTCATCTTTGTCTCCTTCCATCTAGCATTCAGAATCTTTCCCCATGCACATCTAATTTTTAGTCCAGTGTGAGAGCATCTAGAATCAAACTGTTGATAACTGAAGTTGTAAGGATACAGTCTCACGTTACTTACACAACTTGGTTCAGATGTAAAGTCCTCTTTTTACACCTTTTTTCTAGAGCCTTTCATTCTCACCTCCAGCTGAGGGTTCTCTTTCTGTCTCCCTGCAATTTGTACAGGGTGCAGTTCTAGGATTTGCCTAGACTTATGCACAGCTAAATACAATGAGCTTACACACTTCTAATTACCAGCATGGGAGGTCCCTGCCTGAAATAAATTATTATATCAGGTTAACAATACACGAGACTGCAGTTCAATTGGGCAATATCAGAATCAAGTTGATTATTTCCACTTTTACATTTTATCACAGGGGTAACTTTTGGTCCCACCAACACCTGGGGGCCACATATGTATACTAGCCTTAGAATTTCCATTCATGGTGACGGCACCTTTCCCAGCTATTGCATTTGTAAGTTCTAGTTCAGACCTCCAGCCTCTTACTTGATACAGTCCAGTGAAAAATGTGCATTCATGGGATTCATCCAGTATACTAACAGAAATTCACAAGGGGCTTGTGGACTGTAAGTTATCCTGGTGACCAGGGGAAGTTTATCTTTACGTCTTCCCTGCTTGACACACTGTAGATTCATAATAAGCACTCAATACATTTATCTTGACAAAATAGTACAGGGGGTAGTTGGGCTGTTCATGGAATTATAAATTATTAGTACTGAAAAGGACCTCATCATTCATGAGCTATTTATTTATGCCATCTAATAATTCTCAACCTTAGCTGCTCAATAGCAAAACCTGAAGAGCTTTTAAAACATATGATGCCTACAACCCACTTTCATAGCTCCTGATTTTATTGATTTGTAGTGGGGCCCAGCACAGTACTTTAGAAAAGCTTTCCAGGTGATTTGGCTAGGGGTGGGGAAAAACCCAGGTCTTGTCCATTTCCGTCATTTTACAAGGAACCTGTCGCAGAGAGTTGAGGTAATCAGTACATGCGTGTTCATGTTGGAGCACAGCTGGGACCTGATCTCCTGACTAAAGGAGCAGATTCTGCAATACAGTCGATGATTTCTAGAGGAATAGATTTTGCACACTAAAGATAATTGATTTACACAAATGTGGAAAAGACCATAAAAAGTTTGGTTAGAATACTTTTTTTTTAATTGTGGAAAAAGAGCATGGAATTCCTTTTAAGCATTTGAATGATTTATACCTTTCACTCATTCCAATGTGGGTTAGTATTTGAATGATTTATACCTTTCACTCATTCCAATGTGGGTTAGCTTTTATCTAAAGCAGGATTCCTAGTGGTAATTAACATAGTAGGTAGTATAGATGGATAATTTTGGGTTTGATCCCTACCCCTACAGTTACTGTTTGTGCTTGGCCATGTAATCAAGTTCTTCAAAGTCCACTTTCCTCATCTGTAAAATAGAAATAATAGTGTTTCCTCTGAAGAGTTGATGTAAAGATTAAACGAGATCATATATTTAGAGAAGCCCTTCTACAATCCTTAATAAAGAGAAAGCATTTTTTAAGTCGTATTTGTCTTTCTGTATTTTTATTCTTTTCCTTGAACCAGAAGATAGAAAAGTTATTTGCATAAATTTTTAAGATGTAAAGAGGTTGATGTCAATATGTATTTATGTGTGTGTGTTAAACCTACCTCTGTTATTTCCATGCTTGCTTAATCACTGCAGGAAATTAATTGCCTTAATTTCCCTTGATAAGGAAAAAAAATCAGTTTATTTGTGTCTACTGGGCAAGGTAAGAACAAAGTTAGCATAAATGTTGAGTCAAAATTAAAGCATTTTTTTACCAAAGAAATCCAACCTGTAAGACTTTAAGCAAACTTATCCCAGACCTAAGAAAGCTTCGGAATTGCTGGCCACCTCTTAGTCACTGCTGTGTCTCACTGAATCTCACGGGCAAGAAAACAATGGCATCAGGCAAGGACGGCCACAATACGGTGTGTTCTGCAGCAGCTTATTGTTGGCACTGTCCACACCAAATAGTCCTATCAATGCCACACCTTTATACTGCCTATTGAACGTAGCTACCAGCAAAGAGGAACAACTCCCGGAGAAGGAAAAACCTTAGTGGCCAGAGAAACTGCTTAGCAAGTGAGAGGTGAGGGCATTTCTTTCTTGCCTCAAAGCAGGACACTACACTAAAAAATTTTTGCCTTCCTTTAGCCTCATTTTCTTTTAATTGGAAAATTTGAAGAAACGTAAGTAGAGAGGAAGTGATGAATCATTTTTTCTACTGAAATTTTAAAAAAGAGGAAAAAATATTAAAATAAAAGTGTGTACATAAATTCCCAGTCAACTGCAAGGACAAATAAAAATTAAAAATAAGAGACTGGGGCCAGCCTAGTGGCACAGTGGTTAACTGTGCATGTTCCGCTTTGCTGCTCGGGGGTTCACTGGTTCGCATCCCGGGTGCAGACATGGCACCGCTTGGCAAGCCATGCTGTGGTAGGCATCCCACATATAAAGTAGAGGAAGATGGGCACAGATGTTAGCTCAGGGCCAGTCTTCCTCAGCAAAAAGAGGAGGATTGGCAGCAGATGTTAGCTCAGGGCTAATCTTCCTCAAAAAAGAATACAAAAAAAAAAAATAAGCTTAATTATTCTTGCTAAGATCATGGAAGAGATTTCCCTCCTCCCTTTTCTTAGGCATTTTCTTTTGTAAACTTGTAATTGTAGATTTTTCTCTGCCCCTTTGAGATGTATGTACGTCTTTTGAAAAAGCCTGTTGCAAGTTTTACAACTGGGGAATGTCTTTCTCGAGGACCTGAGAGTCTCCCTTTTGAAATGTAGACATCAAGGGTGTTAGAGCCCTGTCTCCCAGTTTCCATGAGAGGGTGGGAGCTGCTCTCTCATTTGAGCTCAGTGCTTCTCTCTGGCCAAGAGTCAACCACATTTCTAAGAACACAGTTTTAGACACAGTGTTTTAGTATTCATATTACATAGTCACCTTAGCCTTTACTTGTGGTCAACTACAATTTTTAGAGCAATTTTTTTTCACAAGAATTTTGCCAAGCCAGATATTGTCCGTTATGAATTAACAAAACTGACTTTTTTGTTTTTTTGCAGCCATGTGAGAACCTGTTTAATCCTATGTAATTGGGCTTATTATTCCAGTGTATTGAGCTTGTTTTGAAGCTTTTTTCATCCCCTAATGGATTAATCATTCTGCCTAGCTGTGTGCTACCTGACCACATAGTAAGCATAATGGATACTCATTCATTTATATTTGGATAAAGATGTTGAACAAGGTCAGTAACAAAGTTTTTCAGTATGTGACATGAAGCCTTCTCCCATGTAGAGTAATTTCTCTTAATAAATATATTTTGGGGAACCATGGTACCATCAGCTATAAATCTGGTTATCTATATTATTTTTCAGCTGATATTTATTCTTCTTCAAAAGTAAGAAACATGTCTTTTTCTAATATCTTTCTGAAATAAAGACCCTTCCTGTTCCAATAGGAAGTGGATAGGCTAGGTATAATGTATGCTTAATGAAATCCTGTTATTGCTTAATGATTGTTATCTTTTGTGCTCTTAACTGCCTGTTTTAAAATGCATTCTAGAATATTTTCATGAATAGATGCCAAACTTACTTGTCAAACTATATTTATTTTTCCCCTCCATGAAAACTGGAATCTGTAACACCTTTGACTTCTACTTACACTGTTATTCTTCATAGGCACTAGTTGATTGCCAATGGTGGCTCTGTACACATATCTGCAAGTTATTTCAGTATCTTGAGAGACTGGATATTCAGCTCCACAACCCAGGCTTTTTGTCTCTTTTGTTCCTTGTGGTCTCCCCAGAGTCTAGGACAGAGCTTGGCACCAAGTACGTGCTCGGACAATATATGTTGAATTTGAACAATGGAAAGATGATGGAGTTTGGGATTATGTAGATCTGGGTTCACACTTGAAGTCTTGCTACTTACCACCAAAGTGGGCTTTTTAAAGTGGTTTAAGTATTTTTATTTATACAGGACCTTGTATGATATTAGGATGTTGTTCTTGCTCTCTGTTTTGTGGTAGACACTGTTAAAAACAAGACAACAGGCCGAAAATGGGGTCGTTAATGCTAAAACCCGTGTCAATAAGTGAAGACTTCATTACGTTTTTCACTCGCAGAAATGGAATCTTAAACCAGTTGGCCAGGATCACCTTCTCAGCACTAGTTGGGTAATCCGCCTGATAGACCTTGCCATCCCCTACGAGGAAAGTAACTTTGTCATAAACAATCCACTTTTCTGCCCAGTACAACTTCCTTGTTCTTGCCTCCTTCTGCCTATAAAAGTCTTTGATTTTGTACAGCTCCTTTCTTTCTGCTAGATTGGATGCTGCTCGATCATTGAATAAAACCAGTAAGATCTTTAATATTTACTCAGTTGAATTTTCTTTTTTAACAGCATGGAGAAGCACTGCTCAGATCCCCCTTCAGGAAAGGACACCTTGCCCAGCTACCAGGAACACAGTTAATTGAGAGCCTCTAACTGTTGACATTTTTAGGATCTGCTTCAGCTTTTGGGCCATGATCACACTCCTTGGGGGCAGCCCCTGGCTAATGATGAGGAAGGAGGTGGGAAAAGAGCCTCACCATTTCTTCCACTGCAGGACTTCTCTAACAAGCAATCTTAGCTGGAGACTCTGTCTAGAGGGCACTGCAGTCTGATGCCAGGAAATTCTTTCCTTTCCTTCTGCCCTTGAGTAACTCATACTCATCTTTGAGCCCTCAAATCAAGCATCATGCCTCAGGAAAATCTTCCTGACTAGGTCCAGTTGATGTGGGCTCGGTGAGTCAAGGAGTCAAAAGAAAGATTTCTTGGACTCTGAAGGTCTGGCAGTAGTGCTCTTTTATTCAGAGGACAGCATGGAGTAGCATGGGGACAGGACCCATGGGCAGTAAGAGCCTCAATGTGTTGAGGGTTAGAGCTAAATTTATAATACAGGGGTATGTGAGTTATTTCTTTACAAAGCAAAGGAAAGATGATGTAAAAAGTCTTTAAATGGTATCAGTGCAGGTGGGATCTGGGTATTGGGTGGTCCTATAACTTTAGATAAGAATGAGATCGGATTAAGTCAGGACATCCTATGCTTCCCTGAGGATGATATAAATCAGTATGTAGGACAGGTCACCTTGCGCTTCCCTCCCTGGGGCATCCTTGATCCTCATCACAATTTTCTTATTAACTCACATAACACTTTCTCTTAGCTGAATTTTATTTTTGCAATTATTTGATTAATGTGTATTTCCTACAGTAGCCTGAAAGTGCCCTTGTGTCTATTTTTGCTCATTAATATATTACCTTGGCCTAGCACAATGAATCGTAGTTATTAAAATAATCGATAAACATTTGCTGGGTTGAGGTTGTAGTATGTAGATAATATAAGGAATTTTGACCTGTAACTTCACACACCAACTAGTCTTAAAGGTTTGGTGTTTAGAATGAAATATTTCAAAACTTTTGGGACCAGAGCCTTGTTGGTAATGCAAAAGATTATAGAGAGGTGTGAGATGATGAAAGTAAAGAATTTAGATAGGACATTAATAGAAGTGAAGGAAAGGGAATGGAAACATGAAAATTGGAGAGGAAGATACCTCAGAGCTTAGTGAGTATTGAATGTGAGAGGCACACAAAGTGTCTTCTTACTAAACAAATGACAAATACTCAAGTTACTGAGAGTGGAGGTTTCTCCTTGATGAACTCCAACCACCTATGGGGTTTTATTTACCCTGCCGTGCTCCATTGTGCTGAAAATAGCCAGAGAACCAGGGCAGTTTAAGGCTTGTCCTTTTGCTCAAGGCTACATCTAGTAACTTAATTATCTCTTCAGAGCAGGGTAGAAATAGGTCAATTTCCTTGTTTAGTGATTTAAATGAAAACAGGTCATCTTAAAGAGATCTCGTGCTACTCTTCTGAAAGTTAAGAACAGAGCAGAGAGCAAGTTGTCTGTTCTACCCTCCAATGATTTACTTAACCACAGAACTGACAAATAAAAATGGCAAGCAATAGTATATTGGAGTATATGAGGAAGCCATTTGGTGTAAACCTAATTCGGCCTGCCCTTGTCTTTCCAAAAGGGCCTGACCAAGGCCGTTGAGCATGCATTGTATATCTGCTTTAGATATTCCCTATGGCAAGAACAAAGGCCCTTGAGATAAAGGTGCAACTTCTCTCCCCCTTCCAATGTTCTCATTTCCTTAAGGATTAAGCATCTTTCCTTAGGCTAGGAACTGATTGCTTGCTGCGCCCACCTGTGGCCACCCAGCTCGAGACAATAGACTTGCTCCCTGCTAGGCCCACCGAGATAGCAGACCCACTACCTGCTGTGTCCATCAAACACTGTGCCAACAGGGCAATCTTGTGACTATTGTGGGAGGGACATTTCAATCATATGTGAAACACCCTCTTTGAGGATATATAACCACTCTGTGTACCCCTACATCTTTGGAGTGCTCTGTTCCTTTGTGGAAAGACTCTCCTGGGCCATGGTCCTCCGATTTCAGCTCAGAATAAACTCACCCAAATTTTCATTTATAGATTGGTTATGGATTATTTTCATCGACAGAACATATTATCTTGTGTTTTCAACATGGAACTTATTTCTCCGAAGAAATCCACAATGCTGAACCTCCTGAAAAAGAATGATAATTTTATAGGGCAGGCTTGGAGCTAATCATGCTTTTTGCATTAAAAAAGCCCACACCTTGCTGCTCATGGGTTTGCTTCTTCTCATTCTAAACTTTTAAAACTTTTCTCTCACATAAGGGCATACAGAGAGGAGAGTGTACTGTGACACCCCCTTGAGAGAAGAAGCTGTGTTTTATTTCTCTTTGTATCCTTAAGTACCTGAAAAGTATTAAGTGTTCAAGAATGGAAGGTAGAAAGGAAGGAAATAAGATCCACTACAGGAAAATACATAAGGAAATGTGAAGAAGATATCTTGAATAGAAAAGAGGAAGAAAATGAACTGAAGATGGAATGCTGTGGAAGAAGAAAGAAGTTTCTTCTTTTTCTCTTTTTAGTATGAGGAGTGAAGGTGTAAAAGGGAGAAAAATGAGTATGGGACAGCAGAAGGAAAGGAAGAAAGTGGAGTAGAGAGAGATGATTGGGGAAGAGATCAAGGAGCCTGGGTCATGTCCAAGTATTTGGTTTGGGTGAACCTGACACTCCAATATTCTGGGCTTATGTATGAACAATAGTCATCTCTAGAGGCATTAAGTGCAATTACCAGCTCATATGGGAGTTGATATCTAGTTAGGCTATATTTTTTTTAAAGAAGAATCTAAGCATTGCTAAGCAATGGGTACTGCACTAGTTCATTTGCAGGGTACTCCTTAATTGTAAAAGGGTTGCAGGATTTCACAAGACACATGGAATTATGCATTTCAGAACAGAGACTGGAGATGGTAAATTGGCTGCCGTTTAAGGTGCCTGAGCCTCTGTTTTCTTTCCCAGAAAAAGCATGAAGCCCAAAGGCCTTCTTGCCATCATCTCCAAGAAGGAAAAAGTCTCAGGGCACTTGAACAAATGAGCATGGCCAACCTTTCCTGAGAGTTTGCTAGACTGATGATAGTCAGCTTAACATTGTTTTATCCAGAATTCAATGTTTGCATCTTCTCTCTAACATCCTAACAAGTAGCAATATAAACTTTACTTGAACACCTTTAGCATGAGGAAATTTATGAAAATTACCAATATTTGAGGTGGCCATTTCCATTTTTAGAAAGCTTAGTTAAAATTTCTTCCTCCAATTGAGCTACCCTCTGTTTCCCTATAGCTCACACTCATTTCTTCTAACTCTACCGTTTGTACCCACACGGAGCAATTTTGTGTCTTTGCCATGTCTGTTATTCCTAGGTCTCTTCTCTCAATTTTTGTCAACTGTTTTTCATACAATGTGGTCTCCACAATATCCTGGTCCCTCTCTGTAAACACTGTAACATCTTATTTAGCACCTTATACTACAGTTTCAAATTCACATGTTTTTGTTATGCATATATCAGTATATGGGACTTAAATACTCTGTCTTCACACCTGAAATCCTCTTGCGAGATATTTCCTCCAAAACAAACTGCTATGTTATAGTTTTCTACTATAATTGCAAACAAAGTAACAAACACAGCCCTCCTTTGCTCTTTATTAAAATATGAATATTTTTTAATGATGCAATTTAATTCAACCCCAAATAGTTAAAATTTCTGAATTTTAGTTTTTAAACCTACAGGGGATATCATGTCTCTATTTAAAATATTCAAAGACGTATAAGAATAGTCTGTGAAATTAAAAATTTTATAGATCATTCCCTTAACTACTTACACATTACAAAATTAAAGGACACAAGTAAATTTGGGGCATGATTCACCTAGACATATGCCACATAAATTAGCAAAATGCATAAATACCATTAAGGCTCTTAAAAAGGATCATAAGATACTTCCCTCAGTTACAAATGAAAGGTTACAAAGAAAGGTAGTGAAAAATAGCAACAGACAAATTGTTTGCTAAAACTGAGACAGAGGAAAAACATCCCTGAAAAATAGGAATGCTATCTGTTTTGTTAATTTTGAGTGAAAAGTACTTTGGGCACTGGTAAGCACTTTTCTTAATCTCTGCTTTTTCAAATATTTGTGCTATTTACCAAATTTGAAATTGGGAAGACACTGAAAAATTGATGCAGACTTACCACTGTTTTGCTAGAGAACCACTGACTATTAGAAATAGCACAAACTTATCATTATGGTTCCTTTTCATAGAGAACCAAATAAAAATGAGAACTGTACATTTTCAAATTAATTAAATATTATTTTATTTGATGGCTATTTATTCTATGTTTCACAGGCAGAATTGCAATGGATAAAAATTTGAAGTTAGTTCTTATAAATTAGTTGTTTACCAACTGGCTGAAGTATTTTTGGAGAGAAGTGACAACTGGTTTTATTCTGGTTGCTTCTATAAAATAGCTGAGGAAAGAGAAGCCAAAGAAACACAACAGGTGCCAAAATTTTTTGTTTTATTTTCCTTTGTTGTTTTGTATTTTATTTTGGTTAGTTTTAAAAATATATTTTCTAGTTTATTACAGTATAATTTACATACAGTAAAATTCACCTCTTTTGCTAATTGTATAGTTCAGTGAGTTTGAGGAATGTAAACTCCATGTAACAATACTATCAAGATACCCAACATTTCCATTAACCTAAAAGTTTTCATGCAGGGGTGGAAAATTTTGAGAGAGGATTATGATTTCATATTTGCTAAGTAAGCAATTATATGAAAAAGCGAAGTTTAAAGAATGTGCTTTCCAGTGCCCAAGGTACCTTTTATACAATGTTCCTAAATATTTTAACAAAACTGAGTTCATGGTAGATCTGTCTGCTACAGTCAGCAGGACCCTGGAGACGTACATAGACTAAACACATGAGGCCAACATCACCATTCTGTTGCTGCAAAACGAGATCCAGTCTCTACCAAAGTGAATACTAAACATTACAGCGAATTGCAAACACTGCTAGATATTTTATCCTGACATTGCAAAGGACCAAAGCTGTCAAAGCAAAATTGCACTGGACAAAGTTTAACAGGTAGGAAAGGAAGACTTTATCAAAGCAATTGCAGTAGAAGAGAGAGATCAGAATGCAATCTGAGCTCAACTCCACAGAAACAAAGGGCAAGGCAGGAGAGTTTTTAAGAGCTGGTGGTAGGGGTGGGTGGGGTCATAGGCCATCTGGGTTTGCTAATTTGCCTTACCCAAAGAAAAAGTTAACTTTCTCCTCTTCCTGACAGAAGGTAGTTTTAAAACTTGGAGCAAGGGACCCAGAGAAGTTAGGCTCTCACTCTCCTACACACTGAGAGAAAGGAGTGCTATTTTTCTTGATGATTCCATCTCAAAGGAATGGCTCCCAAGTCCTTGAGAAACAGTCCTGGGATGCAAAACAATTAAGAGGCATTTAAAATATTTGCATTTCATAGGGACAGAGAAAGAATACACAATTACAAATTTTCTAAAGTAAATGCTCTAAAAAAGGCAGAGGAGGGACCTAGAATCTGGGAGAAGCCTGTCTAAAGTTTAATCAAGCTGAGCAGAAAATTAAGGCCCTCTTGGTCGAAGGTCCAGGGTCAAAGACCTTGGAGTCCTTTAAAATTTCACCTCCTTTTCTGCTCTTGATTTGTTTTCAGCCGAACGTCAACACATGCCAACAATCAAGAATGCTTCTAACATCTCTACAGCTCAGAGTACTGGCTCAACTATTCCCAAACAGCATTGGAAAAAGGAAATTATTTTCATCCTTAGTCCAATGTTCACTTTATTTTCTGCCTCATCATTAAACTTTTCTGAGGATGATTGGCAGAAAAATATCTAGTCTTTCTGAGAGAAATCCAAACCCTATCCATCACTGTGAGATAGGTGCAAGTGACCCAGACAGGATAATCACTGGGGTACATTTCACACATCTAGGTAATTCAACCTTCAATGACAACATTGCAATTAGACTCTTCAGGGTCAGGTCAAGTAAATTCTGATGAGGATTATTTTAGACTGGTTACTTTTAAAAGTTGCAGATGGGAAGGAGGCTCTGAGGAGTGGAATTTACTTACCCTTTGTTAAGCGATATTTTACATTGTAAAGGAAATCTCCATCTGTAAAGGCGTCTCCCTCTCTCTACCGTGAAGAAGAGGGGATGACCTTATCTCTCGAAACTCTTAATCCATGCCAAAGGCAAAGACTTAAATCTGCATCTTGTTTACTGTACTTGTGTGGTAATCTGCCATGATCGACTCCCCCTCCACCCCCAACATCCTCCTTCGTCTTTAGCTGAAAATAACATTTAAGGTGGTGGCTTCAGCCATTTACTTAATCCAGTTTGATTCTTATCTAACAGTTATAGGACCACTCAATAACCAGACCCCACCTGCACTGATGCCATTTTAACAAGTTTTTTTTTACATATTCTTTCCTTTGTCTTATAAAGAGATAACTCACATACCTATGCCTTAAATTTAGCCCTACCCTCAACCCATATTTGCAACAGCTCCTACTGCCCATGGGTCCTGTCCCCATGCTATTCCACACTATTCTCTGAATAAAAGAGCACTACTACCAGACCTTGAGAGTCCAAGAAATCTTTCTTTCGACTCCTCGGCTCGCTGACCCCACATCAAATTCGTTTTTGCATTCTTTCAGTAGCTCTGTTCCTGATCTCCAATGAATAATTATCTTGGATAAGAATCACAAAACCTATCAAGAACAAGAAAAAAATTTAAGACAAATGGAAGTTACAATCCGGGATTGGAAAAACAAATCTGCAACTCTAAGACATCACAGTTCTGTTAAAGCTCTTCAATTCATATTATTAAGCTCATTCTGAAGCATCTATATTTGGGTTTCTCCACAGTATGTGAAAGGTTCCCTCAAAATAATGAGTAGGTACTTTCTTGCATTACTAAAAGGGCCCTCTTGGTAAAACAGAGTCTTTCCAATTTTAGTTTCCTCTCTGGTAGGCAGAAACTGCTTGAAATCCCCCATATGGTAGTTCTTTTGCAGCCTAATAAAAGCTTTACTATTCTATCTATACCAGGTGCCCTGCTACAATTAGGTTATGGTAATTGACCAGCATCTGCCCTCTTCCTATATCCCTCCAGGTTATTCAGTTTGATGATTGTCTACAGCTGCTAAGACTAAATTTGGAATCTATTCTGTATCTAGGAGCATTCTAGTAATTCCCATTAGCATTTAAAATCAACGTCTTCAGGCTGCTAAGAAAATAGAGAGACAACTCTAAATAATGAAGGATTTATATTTCCCCTGATATATAGAAAGAGTTATATCCTCTGGATGTGGCTATATATCTCCTGTCCAGGTTAATTATTGTTTGTGTGCATTCACTGAGAGAAAAATATATCAGGCAGCTGCTCTTTTTTTTTCTAGTTCCAGAACCAAGTTTTAGAAAATGAATAGAGGAAAACAAGCTATATTCTTTGGATTCTGAAGCCAAGTTGTATCCTAACAGAATACATGCCTCTGTTCATCACAGAATCCTAAGGAGAAAGATCTTAAAATTCTCATTTCAATTGCAGGAGGCTAAAATCATATGTGATTTTGTGACTGGACATGATCTTGGTAACAGAACAAATATGAATGAGATTATTTTAATTTTAGACAAAAGTTTATTGAAAATCTGAACTTGATAACAATAATCCCCAAAGTCAAGCAACCATGAAATAGGCTATTTCATACAAGATATAACTGAACAAACCAGAGAGCTCAGTCTCATCCGCAGGAACATCTTATGGTTTAACTGGTGCTATTTTCTAAGTGTAATGAGTAGGGAAATTTTCTTCCATCTGAAAACTATTGTCAAATGTCAGTATTGAATCAGGTAACAGAACCATCAATAAGGTAGCAGTGGGATGGAGGAAAGTATTCAAGCAGAGAGCAAAAGTGCAAAGGCCACAGGGGAGTAAAGAACTAGATGTATTTGGCCATCAAGTGGAAGGCTAATGTGGTCCAGTACCGTGAATGAGAAAAGAGAGTGGTGGGAAACAATATCAAAAGGATTGGCACAAGCCAGAGCGTGCAGAGACCCACGCGACCACACGAGCTTAGTCCTGATTAAGCGTCAGTGTCAGGGACTCATGGGTGAGCATTATATGGGAGCAGCTCAGGCAGGTCATGCTCTAGAGTCAGCTGACAAGAATAGTTTAATATAGTTGTGTTACAGCTGTCATTTTGGTGAGGAAGAAATGAACATTTACTTTCAGAAAAAAGGGCAGAAGAAATAATTCAACTGTGGATTCTTGGTAAGTGGGGGGTAACTTCTAGAAAAAAAATAAAAGCATATATAACTTTTAAGCCAGTAGAAGAGATTTCAATCTAAGCAATAGAAATTAGGAGAGAGGAGGAGGGAGAGAAAGAAGACAAATTATAGTACGTAAAAATATTAAATTATATAGCAGATAATCTTACATATGTGATGTTAGTGAAAATGGCAGAATAAGAACATCTAAAAATTCTTCATTCCTTAAGAGCAACAAAAACATCTCACAAAAATGATCAGAAATGACTTTATCAGAACTTTTGAAGTTAACTAAAGGCTTGCAGCAATCCAAGATGCATTTATTCAGGAAAAATGGTTGAATCAGGATAAAAACAGTGAGCTTTGGGGTGTTTGAACTAACCCTAGTTCCATCTCCTTCTTTCAGTTTTATCAGTAGCCTCAAAAACTAACAGCCAACGTTTCTGCTGGAAACTAGCAGCCTGGAAGCCACTGGAGGGAGCAGAACCAAACTTGAGCTTGTTCAGTGCCTCATTCCCAGAGAATTACCATTATTTGACCACTTTAGTGGTTCCTTGGAAGACCCCGTTGGCAATGCTGTCTGTATTTGACCTGACTCAGAACTCACCAATGTGAAATGCCTTTTCCCTGTGGGGCGACAGTGGGGGTGGGGGAGTGGTGGTGGGGACAGGCATTCGTCAAAAGAGAGAGAGAAAAAAAGCAACGTGGTTTCACCCCACCCTCCTGGGACTGTAGTTGCTCTGATCTGAGAATGAGATCTCCTTCTTTCAGTGTTTTAGGTTCCTATGGGTCCTTGTTGCTGCTGCTGCTACTGTTGCTACCGCAAAAGGTTGCTTGGGGACCAGGGCACT
The DNA here is from genome assembly GCF_041296265.1 of Equus caballus. Taxonomy (NCBI): domain Eukaryota; kingdom Metazoa; phylum Chordata; class Mammalia; order Perissodactyla; family Equidae; genus Equus; species Equus caballus. Next base: position 50,742,777 of record NC_091703.1, on the reverse strand, counting down.
AGACAATGGCGGAAAGAAAAACAGATGAGAGGATTCTCCACTCTCTTTGAGTGTTCAGAGACCCTTTTCCTGCTCCTCAAGCCAGAACTAAAGTGCTACTCTTTAAGTTCCCGGTCCACACTGATGCCCACTTGTAGGTTGTAGCATGTGTTAAGTCGAAGCCTCAGGATACTGGAAGAAAGATAAAACAAAAACAAAAACAAAAACGAAAAAACAGTAAACACACCATGGTCCAGTGGTACTTAGAATTCTGCTCTTCTTCACTGACCCACCTGCTGTTATTTACTTTTCAGAGTCCTCACGTTACTGCTCCAAACACTTTCTCTGGGTTTTACAGTTGCGTTCAGTGGCAGAGACAGGGCAATGTGTGTTTCCTCCTTCTTACCCGGAACCAGACCCCAATTTATTTTTTCTTCTTTCTCTTTCTGGGCAATTTCAAAAATGCAATCTGGTCATCTTTTGCATATTTTTAATGTGTTCATTCTGGGAGAAGGCCAAAAAAAAAAAAAAAAAGAAAAGAAGAAAGGAAAGGAATGGAGGGAAGGTGAAAGATAATAGTCAAGGGAAATTAGAAGGAAGGGAGATCTTCTATACTATAGTTTCTCTAAAATATTTTGGTTTCTAGGGACAATATTCCATCTGTATGACAGATGAAATCAAGTTCTTCTATAATAATGGACATTTAAGGGAGAGAGGAATAGGGTCATAAGCTTAAAACTGTTTTACGTTCCTTTCTTGTCAAACTGTTATTCTAAAATTCTGTGATTTGTTTTTATTGAGGGATCTCCAATAATAGATCTGACATTTCAAGTGTCAATTCTGCTACAAAAATAAAACAATTAGAGGTTCCCCATCACACACTAGTGAATGATGTCAGTGTTTTCTGATGCCTAAGTTTCTGGCAATAAAGGATGTTCCCTGCCCTTCCAGAACAATGTGTGTCCTGTGCTTCCGCCTCACTCCATTTTACACAAGCCAGGAACTATTTGGTGAGTTGACGGTTTAGTTATCTGAAGATTTGCAGGCATCTGAATTCTATTCACATTAATTTTTGTCAGAAATGAAAAGAGATTTTTTTTCTTAGAAATTGGGTTTGTTGTTTTGCTTTGTAATAAGTTTATATGATTCTTTCTGGTTTTTATGTGGGGAAGATAAGTATTTGGAAAGGGACCAGAACTCCGTTTTTCCTCTCTTTCTGGCTGGTTGGTGCAGCTAGGATTATATTGTGAATGTAAATTATATAGTTTAGAGACGCAGAGGACTGCTGGATGGTGTGCTCATTTAAGTGTTATTTCCTTCTTGTTTGCATATACAAGGGGGTAAATATATTGAAACAAATAAATTGAAGTATGTTGAAGTAAAGTATGAGTCAATACTCTCTGTAAACGTGGGAATGCCTGGGGAAGTCTAGAAAGCTTTCAGGGTAGATCCCATATTCACTTACTTTTTGAGAGAATTCTGGAAAGAAATTCTTCTGAGCCAGAATGTTAACCATAAGCTTGGTTGATATCATATGCATTATAAGTAGGCCGTAAGCTTGATTTAGAACAATAGGCCGTTAGCCAAGAGAAAGACTGACGGTGACCATGGAGTATTTTGTGTGGCTCAGATTACTTGCCAGTCAAGCTCTCTCTGATTTATTCCTGAGTCTTCAGAAGACAGTTCTTCAGAAAAGACTAAAAGAGCCACATCTTTAATGTATTTGTAAGATCTGGGTGATGTCGACAACAGTGCTCTCTTAGCCACTTATATAAATAGAGGTTGATGATATTTGCTCTGCCTCAAAGAAGTAAATAAATTAAGATGTACAATGTAGGAGTAGCAGGACATGTCTTGAATCACAGAGAGAAAGGAATTGTGAGAATGATCTAGGTGTGGTAACTTCTTAGGTTCCCGAAAAGCAAACATCAGGATCAGAAAAAGGAAAATGATAGATGCTATGGGGCAACCAGGAGGCCTGCGATCACCTGGGAGACAGCCTCTGGAGGCCTCTTGAACTAGTTTAGAAGGATACCAGCTCTGCATAAATTCCCCAAACTGGCCTGAAACAGAAGAATCTCATTTTATCATCGTTGTGACACTTCTGTATCTGCAGACTGGTTTTCTATGAAAACATGTATTACATATGTGTTTCTATTTCTTTTACCTGAGAGAATAGAAAAGGATTTAGAACTTATCAATATTGAAGATAACGCTCAAGAGCCTAAGTAAAAACTTTTTTGACTATAATGTTTCTATGACTTCTTATGCCTCCTTACAACTTACCGAGTTCCAGAAGACTTGTGTCGGCATAAAGAAGTAATAACAATAATAAAAAATGTCAACAGCCAGAGAGGCATTGTAGCTGATAGGTAGCAACATAGTTATATGTGCTGCACATGGTACAAGGAGACCCGCTTTGATTCCTACTCTCCTTCTAACCTGATCCTAGCAATTCCTTTGGAAATGTTGGCATCGTCCTATGGGCTCTAAAGCTGTTCCTGAGCAGCTGTGAGTAAGGTTAGGCTTTTTCCTGGAAAAGAATATTTCCTGAATCCTCTTGCAGATGTTTTGGATGTACTATAAAGATTACTTTTCTTCCGTCTCTTTGGAATTTTACTAATCTAGGAAGTCCTTGATTACTCATCGGGAAACTTTACAAGCTTGTTATTACAGAAAGCATGTTAAACAGTTTCTTAACCCAGATTTCATGGAAGGGGACTTTAGATAAGATGGAAGCCAATGATTTGCAGTGTGAACAGATGGGTATCAGAATCGCATAGATGTCCTATTTCTGGACTGGGGATAATGGACTAGCAGGTACCCTGTCCCTATAAATTTGTTGAGCACCCAAAGTAGGAAAAGCACTTTTCAGAATACTAGTAATTGATCAAAATATTTCAGATAACTGCATCCCTGAGATTGGTACTGGTTCTGCCTGGAATGTGGGCACATCGCCAGATGCAAGGCCTAAGACCGCATGGCATTAACAGAGTCCATGAAGCAAGACAGTTTAACAATGAACATTTCACCGGTGCTTATATAATATGTATGGATATAAACATTGTGAGAGATTTGAGTAGAAAAACTGCAATCAGCTTAAAACCAAAAAGCCAAAATTGAACTGCTCAGAGTTGTGAGTCACCAAAATAAGCACATAGTATTGGAAGGTTTCAGCGATGGAATGACCCCAACTATGCAAATGAATCCATCAATGTTTTGGAATACATGCCAAGACTGTGAGCTCCTTGAGAGCAGACCACAGGGCTTCACTTCTGTAGCTCCTTTAGTCACGCATTCATTCAGTGAGCTATTGAGGACACGCTAAAACCCAACGCTTACAAGGCGTGGGAATAGTGGTGAAAAAGTTAATGTGACATCCCTGCTTAACGTAGTGTTGAAAACAGGGTAGATGTTAACACACTTTTGCTAAACTGAGCTCTCCTCCCTTCATTTTCCTCCCTTCCTTCATTCTGCAAACATTCATTTGTTCGTTGATAGTTAATAATCAATAATTGTATATCTAATCTGTACATTTTGAAGACATATTTAAAGGTACTTCTGCCTGGGTTGCAGAATTTTGACTCTTAAAATAGATTTCCTGATCTTTACTTATTACCAAAAACAATTTTATAAGTGGTCAAGGGCTCAACATCAGTTTCAATCATTGTGTTTCTTCAGAGCTTCTTGTATTACTTTCTGACTCATTTACCATTTTTTTTTTCTTAAAGATCGGCACCTTAGCTAACAACTGTTGCCAACCTTCTTTTTGTTCTGCTTTTTGTCCCCAAATCTCCCCGGTAGACAGCTGCACATTCTAGCTGTAGGACCCTCCAGCTGTGGCATGTGGGAACGAACCTGACGGCTCAACCACCGGGCCAGCCTCTCATTTACCATTTTAATTGTTTTGTTTTAGTCACTAGTATATCTTCTTTCCTAATCCTCCTTTAAAGCCAGTTTTGTAACAAGAATCATTAATTTAGTTTGTTGCCATTTCATTATTGGTTTTCTATAAAATATGCCCCATCGGCACCAGGATTTTTTCTCTACAATAAGCCATCTTCCATTCGATAGATTGTTTGTATTTGCATTTTTATGTCCTTTTTATATTTCTTTTATTGTCAGAATTGGTGATGGATCTATCTTCCTGTATATTTGTTTTATCTTCCAAAACATTAAGAACAGCTGTTACTTATTTAAAAAAAATAGATACAATAGTCTGCTCTTATCCCTGATTTTGCTTTTGGCGATATCAGTTACCTGTGATCAACCCCATTCAGAAAATAACTCTGTCACGATGCCTGTGCCATTCACCTCACTTTCATCTCATCATGTAGGCATCACAGTACAATAAGATATTTTGAAAGAAAGAGACCACATTCACATGATTTTATTATAGTATATTGTTAGAATTGTTCTATTTTGTTATTAGTTATTATTAATCTGTGTCTAATTTATAAATTAAACTTTATCATAGGTACATATGTATAGGAAAAACATAGTATATATCAGGTCAGTACTATCCATGGTTTTAGGCAACCCCTGGGGGCCTTGAAACTTATCCCCCTTGGACAAGAGGGACCACTGTACTTAACTCTGGGTGATATAATCTATTTTTCCCCTGACCCTCACTAGTGACATTTGCTTTCATACAGCCTGGCAGGTTTGTGTTTGTTTGGTGTTGTCGTATTATCTAAATGAATATACATCAAATCTCATTACTTTGCAAGGAATACATGGCCTTAATATACTTTGCTTGTATTCAGGTTACATTCTGCTTTTCTCATTTTGCATCGTCTTCAAAGTTTCTCACGTGCTTTGTTCTGCTATTTCTGGTTAAAATTGAAATGACTGGTGAGAGGAGTGGATTGTACAGGTCAATTTTCTAGGACCTAATTGCTTTTTCTAGATAAATATTACAATTTGAGTGGCTCTAAATCCTAATTAATTTACACTGTTAGGGAATATCAACTCCCGCCATCATGGATACCTGGAAATATCACCACTAATCACAGGATAGCAGAATAAAAAATTATCAGAGAAGACAGGCAACTTTAAATTAATTCCAGTAACCCCCTGAAATTACCTGTAAATAGTATGTAAATTGTGCATTTGTGAAGACATGCCATACCCTGGGCAGAAGGACTTTCTAGCAGATTCTTAAAGCTAAACTTGATTGCCACAAAATCAAGAAAAATTATTCTAGGTTAACCTACTATTTTTTTGGATAAGAAAACAAGCTATTAATTGTAGTGATTGAATTAGATGCTCACACTTCTGGGTCAGTTTCATGTCCTAGTTTCTTCAAAATATCTACTCTAAGAAGGAGAAGGTTGCTGTTTATACCTCTTGTAATTCTCTTAAATATACAGTCTACAAATATATGGTCACTTGTACTTAGAGCCTCTAACCTCTGCCGCCAAGGCCAGCACCTGGAGCCCTCCGGGGAATATGAGGCTGCCTTGCAGAGTTTGCCAAAGACTCCTGGGTCTCATCCATATGCTCCATTGCTGTCCATCCCTAGGGAGGGGCTGGAAATCAGACTCTCCCCCTTTTCCAGGGTTTGCTGTTTACTATGTCTATTGTTTTTTATTTTTTGATTATTGTAGACTATCTCTGTGCCTAGAATCAGCCTGAGGGATAAAATGAAAGTCTTCTCAAGTCTTTCTGGACACGTACGATTGCTTTCTAATTCTCCCCATATATGCAGTTGCTTTTGAATCTCCTAGTCTTTAATATCTGGTTCTCAAAAGGGAAAAAGAAAAATGATGAGGAGCTGCCTGGTGGCGCAGCGGTTAAATTCGCACATTCTGCTTCTCAGAGGCCCGGGTTTGCTGGTTAGGGCACCGCTTGGCACGCCATGCTGTGGTAGGCATCCCACATATAAAGCAGAGGAAGGTGGGCACAGATGTTAGCTCAGGGCCAGGCTTCCTCAGCAAAAAGAGGAGGACTGGCCATAGTTAGCTCAGAAAAAAAAAAAAGAAGAAAAATGATGAGAGGGAAAACACGGCGCTGGCCGTTTAAATGCCCTGGAAGTCATGTAGCTAGAGGGGTAGGGGCTTGTAACAACGAGGGAAGGCCAACAACAATGGCCACCTACCTCTTTGCTCCTTTGTGATCAGAAGCCATCAGAGCACAGATCTCCCGTATTTGGAGGACAGAGTCCTTTTTTACCCACCCTGGCTCCTATAAGCTGCATGCAGATTGCTCCAGGAGCGAGTGCGCGGCTGCCCGCCCCAGGACTGCAGTAGGGGATGGGTAGCTGCTACTGTGCTAAGAGCTGCAATTGACCAAAATTCATTAGGAACTTGCTGTTGAAACCTTCCCCTAGAAGTTGCAAAATAGCTACATCAGACAGATTCTGCCAATGCAATTGTTGTCTAGCTGGGGACTCTGATTCCTCGTGCTTCCCACTCTGCCATCCTCCAAGAATTCCAGCCTTGTGCGTTTTAAGAAAGTCTGGCAGCTCTGTACAGAATGGATTGGAAACACCTGGGCTGTTGATGGGAGACTGGAGGCAGGAGTGCATCGAAAGACTCTAAAGTCCTAGTGTGAGTTACTGAAAGTTGGGACTGGACAGTAGCAGGAGCGAAGTTTAAAGAATGTGAGAGGCGTTAAATAGACCACACAAAACATATTTAATAAGGCAAGGTGGGGAAGGAGAGAGAGAAATCAAAGTTAACACCAAAGAAATGAAAGGAAGATGTTTATTCACTGGACAGAAATGAAGCCTTTTGGAGTGAGAAAGACAAGTTTTATTTAGAAAGGCAAGTTTATTTATTTTAAAGGCGCTCAGGTGGCAGTGAGCATCAGGATCCAGGCCAAGGTGATTTGCTGTATATCAGCTAAGTCACCCTAAGTAAAGGGGGTGATTGACAGCAGTGAGGAGCCAGGCCCTTCTGCACCCTCTGGTGCCCACCATAATGCCATTTAGTTCTGATCTTGAATGGATTCTCAGAAGCTTGCTAGAACTTCTGGAGCTGGTGCAAGGAAGGGTTATTGCTCTAGTCTTAGTTTTCTCTGAGTTTTCTTCTATTTCATCCTATTTACTGAAATCAAACCAGTACAAATTTATGGGACACCTTTCAATTTCCAAGAATACTGTAAATTATCGTGGACAATAGAAGAAATACAACAAGAAGTTTAACCCCTAAGTGTTTATGCATCGATGGGGGACCCTTCAACGTCTGCTGGCTGGGAATGGACTCTCAGGGGTTAACAGCGTGGGTTTCCTCAGTACTGTCCTTGATATTCAAACAGAAGAGTAGAGGAAAGTTGCTAACAATCCACAGGGCAGGTATTCAGAAGAGGTGGATGTGAACTGAGTATCTGCATATTAACATGAAAAATATAGATCTAATTCAAATAATTACCTTAGGCTGCTGGTATGATTCTTTTACCAAAACCTTAATCAAAAATAAGAGTTTTAATCTACTGAATTGAAACCATCTAGCATTTCCTAACATCTCACTCTCATGTTTTTGTTGATAACTATTTAAATGTTTCTTTTGCCCTTCTGACCTGTGGAAAGAGCTTTCTCGGCAGTTGCCATTTTACACAAATAGCGTGGTCTTGCTTCACAGGTTACACAGATTAAAACAGCTGCTCATTTTCTGTTAGTTTGTGAAGCTGAGCTGGGCTCTGGAGCTGTGAGAATACCCCTTAGGTTTCCCAGTATGCCAGTGTGATCAGTGGTGGGTGACTGGCCTCAGCATTTGGCTGCCCAGCATGCTTTCTGAAACTTGGAGGCATTTTCACATATTAGCCTGCAGAAAAGATTTTCCTTGCTCATCGAGGTAAGACAGTGATGGGGAGAAGCAGGGAGTAGAAGGGAAAGCACTGAAATGAGAAGTGGAAACAATGTCTGTATCAGCTCTTATCTGTCTGTGTGACACTGCGCCTGCCTTTTAACACTGTGGGTCTCATTTGCTTCTTTACTCTTCTAAAATTTGGAGTTTGATTCGACCAAGAAATAACCCACTGTTTCTATAAATTTTATGTTCTTTATTAAAATTTTAGAGTAATATGAACTAAACTTTAGTTAAAAAATTTTTATTATAAAATACATTTTGGTTCGTCCATTTTTCACAAATATAGAAAACCATACAAAACAAATTTATAACTTAATTAATTATTTTAAAATAATCTCTCATAACCACCAGCCAGGTCAAGAAACATACTTTTACCAGCCACTCCAGTTCCACTTCATGCCCCATCTTTATCCTACCATTCCTTTTCTTCTCTCAAAGTAATTACTCTGCTGATCTATGCACTAATCACTTGCATTTATTTTTAAAATTTTATCACTCAAATGTCTATTCCAGGATACCATAGTTTAGTTTTGTGCGTTTTGTATTTGATGTGTCTTTTAAGGCTCCGTCAATGTGCAGGTTTCTCCTCCATCCCTTTTCTTATAATTCATCAATTGAAAAACTGGGCCTTTGGACCTGTGGAGTTTCCCATAGCCTATGAGGTCACATTGGTTTATAACATTACATAAATTTGAAGTGTACATCATTATATTTTTGCTTCTATACAGGCTGCGTCATGTTCACCACCAAGAGTCTAGCTGCCATCTGTCACCATACATATGTGCCTCTTATCCCTTTCACTGTCTGCCTGCCTCCTTCCCCTCTGGTAACCACCAATCTGTTCTCCATAAGTATGTGTTAGTTTGTCTTCCATGTATGAGTGAAGTCATACGGTAATTGTCTTTCTCTGTCTGACTTATTTCACTTAGCATAAGACCCTCAAGGTTCATCCATGTTGTCACAAATGGCAAGATTTCATCTTTTTATGACTGAATAGTATTCCATTACATATATATACCACATCTTCTATATCCATTCATCCATTGATGGGCACTTAGGATGCTGTCAAGGCTTGACTATTCTGAATAATGTTGCAGTAAATATAGGCGTCCGTAAATCCTTTCTAATTAGCATTTTCATGTTCTTTGGGTATATACCCAGAAGTGGAATAGCTGGACCATATGGTATTTTCATTTTTAATTTTTTGAGGAATCTCCTTGCTGTTTTCCTTAGTGGCAGCACCCAATTTACATTCCCACCAGCAGTGTATGAGGGTTCCCTTTTCCCCATATCTCCTCTAACACTTATTATTTCTTTTCTTTTTATTTTTTGTTTTATTTTTTTGAGGAAGATTAGTCCTCTTTTTGCTGAGGAAGACTGGCCCTGAGCCAACATGTGTGCCCATCTTCCTTTACTTTATATGTGGGACGCCTGCCACAGCTTGGCTAGCAGTACATAGGTCCACATCTGGGATCCAAACTGACGAACCCTAGGCCACCAAAGCAGAACATGCAAACTTAACCACTGTGCCACTGGCCTGGCCCCTTCTTGTCTTTTTAATAATAGGCATTCTGATGGGCATGAAGTGTTATCTCATTGTAGTTTTGATTCGCATTTCCATAATAATCAGTGACATTGAACATCTTTTCATACGCCTGTTGGCTATCTGTATATCTTCTTTGGAAAAATGTTCAGATCCTCTGTCCATTTTTTGATGGGGTTTTTGTGTTTTTGTTAAGTTGTATGAGTTGTTTATATATTTTGGTTATTAACCACTTATCAGATATATGGTTTGCAAACATTCTCTCCCAATTGGTAGGTTGTCTTTTCATTTCATTGATGGTTTCCTTTGCTGTGCAGAAGATTTTTAGTTTGATGTCATCTCATTTGTTTATTTCTTCTTTTGTTTCCCCTGTCTGAGGAGACGTGATGAGACTGATGTCAAAGAGCATACTGCCTGTGTTTTCTTCTAGGAGTTTTATAGTTCCAGGTCTTACATTCAAGTCTTTAATCCATTTTGAGCTAATTTTTGTGTATAGTGTAAGATAATGGTCTACTTCATTCTTTTGCATGTTTCCCAACACCATTTATTGAAAAGGCTTTCCTTTCTCCATTGTATGTTCTTGGCTCCCTTGTCAAAAATTAGCTGTCCATAGGGTGTGGGTTTATTTTGGGGCTCTCAGTTCTGTTCCATTGATCTATGTTTCTGTTTTTGTGCCAGTACTGTGCTGTTTTGGTTACTACAGCTTTGTAGTTTATTTTGAAATCAAGGAGTGTGATACCTCCAGCTCTGCTTTTTTTTTTTTTTTGCTCAGGATTCCTTTGGCTATTTGGGGTCTTTTCTTGTTCCGTATAAATTTTAAGATTCTTTGTTCTATTTCCATGAAAAATGTCCTTGGGATTCTGATTGAGATTATATTGAATCTATAGATTGCTTTAGGTAATATGGGCATTTTAACTATGTTAATTCTTCCCATTCGTGAGCATAGAATATCTTTCCATTTTTTTGTGTCTTCTTCAATTTCTTTCAACAATGTTGTAGTTTTCAGTGTCTAGGTCTTTCAACTCCTTGGCTAAATTTATTACTAGGTATTTTATTCTTTTTGTCGCGATTGTAAGTGGGATTGTATTCTTGATTTTTCTTTCTGCTAGGTTATTGTTAGCGTATAGAAATGCAACTATTGTTGTATGTTGACTTTGTACCTACAACTTTACTATATTTGTTAATTATTTCTGATAGTTTTTTGGTGCATTCTTTAGGGATTTCTATGTATAAAATCATGTCATCCACAAATAGTGACAGTTTTACTTCTTCCTTTCCAATTTGGATACCTTTTGTTTCTTTTTATTGCCTAATTGCTCTGGCTAGCACTTCCAATACTATGTTTAATAAGAGTGTCAAGAGTGGGCGTCTTGTCTGGTTCCTGTTCTTAGAGGAATAGCTTTCAGTTTTTCACTGTTGAGTGTGGTGTTGGTTGTGGGTTTGTCATATATGGCATTTTTATGTTGAGTGACTTTCCTTCTATCCCCATTTTATTAAGAGTTTTTTCATAAGTGGATATTGAATCTTGTCAAATGCTTTCTCTGCATCTATTGAGATGATCATGTGATTTTTATTCTTCATTTTGTTAATGTGATGTATCACATTGATTGATTTGCAGACGTTGAACCAGCCCTGTGTCCCTACAATACATCCCACTTAATTGTGGTGTAGGATCCTTTTAATGTATTGTTGTATTTGATTTGCTAATATTTTGTTGAGATTTTTGCATCTAAGTTCATCAGCAATATTGGCCCATAAATTTCCTTTTTTGTGTTATCCTTGTCTGGTTGGTATCAGGGTAAAGTTAGCCTTGTAAAATGAGTTAGGAAGCATCCCATCGTCTTCAATTTTTTGGAAGAGTTTGAGAAGGATAAGTGTTAAATCTTCTTTGAATGTTTGGTAGAATTCACCAGAGAAGCCATCTGGTCCTGGACTTTTGTTGTTTGGGAGGTTTTTGATTACTGTTTTAATCTCGTTACTTACGATTGGTCTATTCAGATTATTTATTTTTTCTTGATTCAGTTTTGGGAGGTTGTATGCTTCTAAGAATTTATCCATTCCTTCTATGTTATCCAATTTGTTGATGCATAGTTTTTCATAGTATTCTTTTATAATCCTTTGTATTTCTGTGGTGTCCATTGTAATTTCTCCTCTTTCATTTCTGATTTTATTTACTTGAGCCTTCTCTCTTTTTTTCTTAGTAAGTTTAGCTAAGAGTTTGTCAATTTCATTTATCTTTTCAAAGAACCAACTCTTAATTTCATTGGTTTTTTTTCTATTGTCTTTTTAGTCTCTGTTTCATTTATTTCCACTCTGAATTTTTATTATTTCCTTCTTTTGACTGATTTTGGGCTTTGTTCTTCTTTTTCTAGTTCTTTTTGGTGTAGTGTTAGATTGTTTCTTTGAGACATTTTTTGTTTTTTGAGGTAGACCTGTATTGCTATATACTTCCCTCTTAGTACTGCTTTTGTACATCCCATAGGTTTTGGCATGTTGTATTTTCATTTTCATTTGTCTCTAGATATTTTTTGTTTTCTCATTTGATTTCTTCATTAATCCCATAACTGTTCAGTAGCATGTTGCTGAATCTTCACATGTTTGTGACTTTTCCAGCTTTATTCTTATAGTTGATTTCTAGTTTCATACCACTGTAGTCAGAAAAATGCTTGATATGATTTAAATCTTCTTAAATTTATTGAGACTTATCTTGTTTCCCAACACATGGTCTGTGTTTGATAACCTTCCATGTGCACTTGAGTAGAATGTGTATACTCTTGCTTTTGGGTGGCATGTTCTCTATATATCTGTTAACTCTGGCTGGCTTAGTGTTTCATTTAAGGCCAAGGCCAATGTTTCCTTGTTGACTCTTTCTCTGGATGACTTATTCATTGGTGTTAGTGGGGTATTAAATTCCTCTACTATTATTTTGTTGCTGTCAATTTCTCCCCTTAGATCTGTTAATAGTAGCTTTATAGTCTAGATATTTTTGATCACACACTCATGGTGCAGTTTACAATGTTCCTCTGTTTACCATATTTTCCACAAATTGGCAGTGGTAGTTTGTGGGCCATCTTTGGCCTTCCTTGGCTTATAGATTTATCACCCCAATCTCTGCTCTCTTCTTCATGTAATGTTCTCCCTCTGTGTATCTCTTTCTTTGTCCAAATGTCCTTTTTTAATAAGGACACAGTCATGCTAGACTAGGGACCACCCTAATGATTTCATATTAACTTGCTCATCTGCAGTAATCTTATTTCAAAGTAAGGTCACATTCACAGGTACTAGGGATTAGAACTTTAACATATTTTGAGGAGGACACAATTCAACAACAAAGATAGATAAATACTTGACAGTGTGAATCTAAAACCTTATTGTGATAGGTTTAAAGTTATTTTTGAGCCAAATTTTAGTAGCAAGAGGCACACTGCTTTTTTTAACTCCTGCACTTGCAGTAAAGAGACTGAGAATCTAGAAAGAAAATGAGTTTGTGACAATTTTGACAAATGGTTTTTTTTCTTGATTTTCTAATCAGATACCCCATCATATATAATGATTTTTGAAAATATTTTAAGCTAATCAAGATCAAGGTAGGTCAGAATTTTAATGATATTGCTCTATGGTAAACTAAAATAAAGTAAAATATTCAGTAGAAATAGCAGCATTAGCATTATTTCCATTAGTGCATGTTTTACTCCTGAGTGTAAAGTGGACACATAAGCACCCTAGAATTAATTTTATCTGAATATGATTACTCTTAAATTATTTGGAAAATGAACAACCTCAGAATTTTGGTGATTAAAATTCTTTTGGACATTTTCTTCAACCAGGAGCCATCTTATTCCAATTCTAAACAGGTTCATTTATATTTTAAGAAAAACTTGTCATCTCCCCACTACTCCAAATCATGATAGAAAAAGTATCCTTTTTTCAAATGTCCACAAAAAACTCACTCTTCAAACATTCTGAGATTTCCTTACATATTGCCTTTTCTACATTTTTTTTAAGTCACAGCAATTGTAATAAATAAACTTTTTATTAAAAAATAAATGAAGACCTTGCCCCATGGCCAAGTGGTTAAGTTCACGTGCTCCGCTGCAGGTGGCCCAGTTTTTGTTGGTTCGAATCCTGGGTACGGACATGGCACTGCTCATCAAACCACGCTGAGGCAGCATTCCACATACCACAACTAGAAGGACCCACAACGAAGAGTATACAACTATGTACCGGGGCGCTTTGGGGAGAAAAAGGAAAAAATAAAATCTTTCAAAAAAAAAAAAAAAAAAGAAATAGTCATTCTCTACTTTCCCTTTAAATAAATAAATAAATAAATGAAAGTTGTCCCATTTCAGAGGTTATTATAGAAATACTGCATTACTCTTCCATCCCTGTACTGAACATCCCTTGCAAGAAATGTTTAAACTTCACTGGAAGTATTGCCATGAAAGTAGAGACATCTGTAGTCTTTTGTGAGTGACTTCTTTCACTTAGCATAATGCTTTCAAGGTTCATCCATGTTGTAGCATGAATTAGTACTTCATCTGTTTTATTGCCAAATGATGTTCCATTGTGTGGCTATACCACATTTCATTTATTTATTTTTCAGTTGATGGAAATTCGATTTGTTTCTACTTTTTGGCTATTGTGAATAATGCTGCTATGAATATTATTGGACAAGTTTCAGTATAGACATGTTTTTAGTTCTCTTGACTATGTTCCAAGGGGTGGAATTGCCGAGTCAAATGTGAACTTTATGCTTAACATTTTGAGGAATTGCCAAAATGTTTCCAATGTGGCTGCAATATTTTACATTCCTATCATCAATTTATGAGGGCTCCAACTTCTACACAACCTCCCCCCAACCGTTTTATTATGTGTCTTTTTGATTTAGCCATCCTAGTGGGTGTAAAGTTAAGTGGTTACCTCATTGTGGTTTTGATTTGCATTTCTCTAATGACTAACGATGTTGTACATCTTTTCATATTTTCATTGGCCATTTCTATATCTTCTTTGGAGAGATGTCTATTCAAGTCTGTTGCCCATTATTTCATTGGATTATTTGTCTTTGTATTGTCGAGTTATAAGAATTTTTATAGCCTGAATACTATAGCCTTATCAGATATATGATTTCCAAAAACTTTCTCCAATTCTATGAATTTTCTTCATATTCTTGATGGTATGTTTTAAGTGCAAATTTTTTAGTTTTGATGAAGTCCAATTCATCTATTTTTTTATCTGACATGTGCTTTTGGTGTTATAACTAAGAAACCACTGCCTAATCCAATATCTTGAAGATTTATTCTTATATTTCCTTCTTAGAGTTTTATAGTGTTTCTCTTAGATTTAGACCTAAGATCCATTTTGAGTTAATTTTCATAGATAGTATGAGGTAGGGGTCCAACTTCATTCTTTTGTTGTGGATAGCCAGTGATCCTAGGAAGAGGTACTGCAACATTTGATGGGACAGCAATAGCAAAAGCAGTTGTTAAAGCACTTGCTGAGAACAGAAAGTGTCATACATTGTTTTCTACCCTCTACCATTCATAAGCTAAAATTATTCTCAAAATGTTGCAGTGTACCTAGGACACATGGCATGCATGATAGAAAACAAATGCGAAGATCCCAGCCAGGAGAAGATTAACTTCCTCTCTAAGTTCATTAAGGGAGCTAGCCCTAAAATCTATGGCTTCAATGCAGCAAGATGTGCTAACCTTCCTGAAGAGGCTATTCAAAAGGAACATAGAAAAGCAAGAGAATTCAGGAAGATGATTCTGTCAGTGTGATTATTTCAGGAAGTTTGACTGACTGGTGAAAGGTTAACTGTAGATGCTGAAGCTGTCCATAAGTTGTTGACTTTGAGGAATTATACACTACATTGGAAGCTTTGAGTTGACTTTTGACAAAGTTGGTACATTTAGACAACATTGTGATCTAATAAACTTTATTAAAAAACACTTGTATAAAAGATTATTCTTTCTTCATGTAATTGTCTTGAAACTCTTGTCAAAAATCAATTCAGCATAAATGTAAGAGTTTATTTCTGGACTCTTAATTCTATTCCACTGATCTATGTCTAGCCTCATACTGCCTGAATATTGTAGCGTTTTTATCTTGAGCTCCTTGGATTTTGGGAAGTTTTGATTAATTTTCAAGAGTTCTGAAAAAGTTGATTTTGACGTTTTTTGCTGGTGTTCTGATTACTTTTATGGAGGAGTAGAATTTCAGAGGTTCTTCTTTTACCATTCTGCAAGTGCTTCTCTAGTGGGAATTTTTAAAATATATTTTATGTGCTCAAATGTATCAGATAGACTTTAAGCCATAGTATAATTATTTTCTTACTAAAAAAGTATTCTTTATACTTATATAAAGAGTTCACCCATATTTTCTTCTATCATGTGAATGATTTTGTGTTTCCCCTTTAGATTTCTGATCCTTTTGAAATGTCTCTGAATGTATGGTGTGGGGGATAAAATCAACTTTATGACTTTCCATATGGCTATATGTTATCCTGAGTCTACTTATTAAAAGTACTTTTGGGGCTGACCTGGTGGTATAGTGTTTAGGTTCACGCACTCCACTTAAGTGGTCCCGGTTTGCCAGTTTAGATCTCAAGGCCTTATCACGTCATGATGTGACAGACCTCCCACATATGAAATAGAGGAAGATTGACACAGATGTTAGCTCAGGGCAATTTTTCTCAGAAAAAGGAGGAGGATTAGCAGCAGATGTTAGCTCAGGGCTAATCTTCCTCAAGAAAAAAAGTACTTTCCCCCAATGCTTTGAAATGCCACCTTCTCTTACACTAAATTTCCATATGCACTTTAGACGTATTTCTGGATGTCTATTCTTTTCCACTGTTTGTCTTCCTAATGAAGTTTCTGTACCACACTTAAAATTATAGACTATTTATAATGTATTTTAATATCTGATAAATCTAGTTCTTTCATTTTGTTTTACTTATAGCGTTTTCATGGATATACTTCATTTTTATTGTTTCAATTCCACTTCATAATCAACTTGACTGACTGGGAAAGTGGGAGGATCTGATAGTATTTTTATTGGAGTTGTATTAAATTCATAAATAAATGTATGGAAAATTGTTGTGTTCCTTATTTTAAGCTTTCTTGTCCAAGAATATGATATGTATTTGTCTTTCTTTATTTCTACTTTTGGGCTTCCTGGAGTATTTTATAGATTTCTTCAGGTAGCTTTTACATACTTCTTTTTAATTTCATGCTTAAGTATATTAATTTTGTTGTTGTTTCATTGGAGTCTACTCTTATTTTTCCTCTAGGTGACTATTGTCTGAATGCTGTTGATTTCAATATTGAAATGTATCCTACTATTTACTAAATTCTATTATTGTTTGACGTGGTTTTTTGTTTTTCATTTATTCTTTTGAATTTTCCAAATATTTAATTATATCTTCTGCAAATAGAGATAAGCTTTTTGTTCCTTTCCGAGTCTTATGTCATTGCTTTATCATGTCTAACTTTATTCATTAAAATCCCTGATGTATTTTTAAATAAGTAAGAAGATGAAGGACTTCCTCTCCCATCTCTCATGGAGTAAATTCCTGTAAATCATATTTTTGTAGAATGTTACTTAAATTTTTATTTTTCAAATTTATTTGCGTATGATTGTGCCAAGTAAATTTTCACCATCTCACCACATTTTTGATACTTTCGGCTCAATAATTTTTTGTTTTGGGGGGATTTCCCTGCATGTTGGATGACATATAGCAGCCTCCCTTGCCTCTTCACACTAGATTCAATAGCACCTCCCCAGTTATGTCAACTAAACCAAAAAAAGACTCCAGACATTAACAAAGGTTCCCAGATTAAGAGTTTTGGGGCAAAATTGTCTTTATTTGAGAACCATAGATACAAAGTAATCTTTTCTGACTTAAAAATTTCCTGTGGGGCTGGTCCTGTGGCCTAGTGGTTAAGTTCGGCATGCTATGCTTCAGCAGCCCAGAATTGGTTCCCAGGCACAGACCTATGCCACTTCTTGGCAGCCATGATGTGACAGTGACTTATATACAGAATACAGGAAGATTGGAACACATTTTAGCTCATGGCAAATCTTCCTCAAGCGAAAAGAGGAAGACTGATAACAGAAGTTAGCTCAGGGTGAATCTTCCTCAGTGAAAAAAAAAATTTCCTGTGATGGTTATCACCCTCTATCATTTAAAATTTACTTATATTTGTGCTCCTCCACATGCACTTTTCCTTCCACCCATATAGCTGGTGGTTTGTCTGTATTACTACTGTAAAAACCCCAGCTCTTTGATTTATGAATTTTTCTGTTTTTCTGTTTTCTATCTATTAATTTCTGATTTTGACTTCATTAATCCTTATTTTATGCTTTATTTTGGCTTAATTTGTTTTTCTTTTTCTAGTTTTTTGAATAGGGTATTTGATTTTCATATATATGTCAGTGAAGGTATTTAATTTGATAAAATTTCCTCTGATAACTTAATTTTATCTATTATATTCTGATAAGTAATGTGTTCACTTTCTCCTTTTTGTCAAGAAAATTATTTTTACATTCTAGGTGGGAAAGTATTTGTTTCTTGGTATTTTTAAATGTCAATATCTAGGCTTATTGCACTGTGTTCAGAGACTACTATTTGAATTCTTTCTATTTTTTGAAATTTAAGGAAGTTTTCTTTGATTTCCAATATGTCACTTTTTAACTGTTTTTCCCCCTATACTAGAAAAGAAGGCAGATTCTTTTTTATTGAGGGAGATATATGATATATATATATATATATATATATATATATATATATATATATCCCATTGATTATATCATTTAAATATTTTATTTTATTAGGAGTTCAGAGTTTGATATATACTTATAAGACTGCCATTTTGATTATATCATTTAGGTATGCTATTTCATTACTGAAATTTTGTTCACTTGATCTGTCTCGAATGGACAGATATGGATTAAAGACTACTATTCAGTTCTATTCAGTTTATTTCTCCTTCCATTTCTATTAGCATTGCCTGTCATATGTTTGAAACAGGGGATGGTAGGATTTTAGAGGACAGTAAATATAATGTGTAATGAGAATAAATGGGGGGAAGGAGTGCATGATAAAGTAGGTTGTCCTCAAATCTTTGTACCCTAAACTGAGTAAGTAGTGCTTCTCTTATAGCTAATGCCAATTTCAGAAGAATGTCCCTTTTTAAAAATCTGGTCGAGCAGTGAACAAATAATTTTATGTAACAAATTTGTGGGACCTTCCAAACAACCTGCTTCAGGTGCTCTAAGAACTATGTCGTTCTAGGTAGACAATGCCACACTGCCACTATTAAAAGAAATTTGTAACAAAAGTTTCCTCCTCCGTAGTTTCTTTTGTATTTCTTTTTATTAGTTATATCAGGGGCATTTTGCAAGAACTTCACTTTTTCTACTTTTAGGTTCTATTTTATATTCTATTCAATACTTTTTTATTCATAAGGATTTAAGATGCTAAATTGTTCCTCCTAAATTCCATTAATATGAATTGAAATGAACAGATGTAGAGGACTAACGCCAAGTTATTTATAGACAACCTTTGGAGCTGGGCATAAATGTCACTGAACTGTGGGCTGGAAGGTACGAAACAACTTCTTTTTGAGGTCCAGGATTCCACTTCTTCCTAATCTTTAATGGTACTATGCTATTCTAGCAGCCTACCCTTGTATCTGTTCTGCTTTATTCTGATTTGTTTTTTGTTGTTTATTCATATCCTTCCTAGAGTCATAAATAGATGGTTTGACGAGTATTGATTTTCTTCTTTCTACTCAACTTTAAATCCATTCCATTCCATGCATTTAAATACTCATCAAACTAGGTCCTTTGGAATCATTTAGTGTCAAATGATTCTCAGGTTCGAAAACATTAAGCCAACTACTATTTTCCACACAGTCCCATATATCAATTTCAGCATATTAAACTTGTTCTTTTTATAGGTCTCTAGGAAAATGTGTACTTTTACAGAGAATTTTAATAAGAAACTTTACCAGCAGACATAATATTTTTGGGAATCTACTAGCAAGGAAGTACCGAAGTTATACTGAAGCATTATAATTACTTGGACAGTGCTGGCATCATGAAGGTGACTTGATTTCGTGGCAAATGGAGTGTTCCCAAACAGCTTCTTCCATCCGCTTTTCAATGCTAAATTTGTTTTTTCCACAAGGTTAAAGTATTTTTTTATTGTATAAATAAATTAAATTGAACATGGATATAGTCTATAAAAATGTGAGCCTACTGAAACTCTAGGAGGGTGTAAAGGTCTGATCATAGATTATCATGGAAATTTAACCATAATAAATTACCAAGAATATTTAGGGAGAATCAGAGGCAAGTGAGCAGAAGGAATGGTGGGCCAAAGTTAACTTCCTTTTGAATTGAATGCCTTACTTCAGACTCTGAAGTCTTAGATACTGTGTTTCTTCATTTAATTCTGTGAGCAATTACTGTATTCATGCCTGCTATATGAACCAAATAATTACTGGTTTTGCATATTCTCCTTCGGGTTTTTGTCACTTGCAACTAAAAGATTCCTGATGTACATCAAATAAGAAGAAGATGAATTGGAGTTATAAACTGATTCAAAAGATCCTGCAGCCATTCTCCATAAGGATTTTTTGTCTGGAGTCACAGAACGCAAGCAGTGATTAGAGTGACTATATTCTCATTTACTCTGAAGATGATCCCTAATTAGTAACATTCTAAATGGATAGGAGAGAAGTTAATTCATTACATCGATGAATGCCTTAGGGCTTTAAGGTTTAGTTCTCTCAACAAATACCAATTTCAATTGTGAAATGCTGCATGATCCTTTAGTAACTGATTTTTTAAAACTGACAACTATCCAGATATGTTAGTTTACATTTTTCTCCATGAGGCAGTGCCACATGGTGTGTGATCTCTCAAACCCAACTACCTGACATCAGATCAGGCCATATGGCTTACTAACTGGGGGACTTGGTACAAATTAACTTCTCTGAGCTGCAGTTACCTCATATGTGACCAAGAGTAATAATGGTACTTATCCCATAGGGCTCTTGTAAGGCTGAAATGGATATGTGATTAGAAGAGTCCCGGGCACATGGTAAGAAAAGACGTTTCTGCTATTGATGTTGTTAGCATGCTATTATTATTATTAAATAGATCCTATTTTATTTCTTAGCATAGATAATTTTGGTTAAGGAAAACTATTTATCTTTACACTAAATCCTGCATTTCAATAAAGAAACAAACACAATCCTCTAGGTTTAGTTGCTCACTGATATATATGTACACAAATTCATCACTTTCACGCAATTTAGAAATCACTGAAGTCCCAGTGAGTTCAAGCTTCAAGCACCTAATTAGATAGAATTGAAGAGTCTTACAGATTTTACTGTGGCCTGCGATTCAGCTTATAGAAGTGAGTATTCCAGGTTTGTCTGGACTATGTAATCATTCATCAGAGTAGAGGGAGAAAAATCACAGTATTTGGGATTGGATTATAGGGACTTTGGGTTTTATTTCATAGAATACTAATGAAGCCAAATCTCTTAGGATCTAGCATAAGAAATAGTCATTAACTTCTATAGAGTGGAGAGAAATCTGTTTATTTCTAACCTTTTTTTAGCTTTTGGGCTCTAAAAAGAAATCAGAATTTATTTGCAATCATCTTGAAACTAACATTTAAATTAGTAGAGTAAAAAGTAGGCTTTAAGTTTTGACCCAGTATTCCCCTCTTGATGATTATAGTAAGTAAATAATTCAGATAATATTATTTTTACAACATGATTTATAATATGAAAATAGAAACAATATAAAAAGCTTAATAGAAGAAACAATTTTAGATATATATCAGAAGAAAGTAGCAATAAGGATAAATATTGAATAAAAGAATAAATAAACATCACGTATTGCAATATTCTTCTATGTTGTGGATCAGAAATAGCAGTTTTATTAGTTTTCATGGTCAAATTGAGCTAGTAATTCCCATGAGAATTTTGTGGGATGTTTTACCTATGGTCCTGACTTATTGCCCAATTGTAGCCCAATTCCTCTCTAAAGAGAAAATATTTACCTAAGCAATTCCTTTCCATACGTTATCCAGCAGGCCCAGTGCTGAGACACCTGAGGACACAGCGTAACTGACAATTTTTGACATCTCTTTATAGTTCTGGTCTTAATCCACCAAATGAAGCTTGGTGTTACATCCCATTACTGCTAAATGCCATACATCATCAACACACTCCCTGTGACACCCAGGAGATCACAGGCCTGGGAGGGATTTTTAGAGTTAACCTAATTTATCCTTTTATGAAGATATTCCTTGAAAATAAATATGAACATGTTTTCCCTGGCTTCTGGTAGCTGTACCATCTGATGCCCACTCACAACCCACAACCCTTAGGGCTGGTCACATAGTGGGTCCTGAGCCAATCTCGACTTAGGTAGGAGCCATCAGTGTGGCAGCCCTAGCTTCTGATGGGACTGCATGTTAACTTATCCACTCAGACCTGCTGCCTGTTGATTAACATGTTATTTATTCTCTTGAACTTTGCTTATTTGCAAAAGCAAAGAAAAAAATAATAGAGATTAGTGCATAAGTCTCACTTTTGAGATGACATACACACGACAATTTAATGAAAACTCTTTAATAATTGTCCTACTAAAAGTTGAGACAGAATGTGCTTTAGCAGTTGAGAAATAGGAGCATTTATTGTAGGCTGGATCTAAAAAGAAGGCTTCACAGAAGTTAATTCTGGACCTCCAGTTAATGGGAGAAATTTCAAATAGCAGTGAGAAACAGGCAGAACATTCCAGACTTAGGAAACTTTTCTAATTTAAGAGAAAACATATCTAATTTTAGAATATTCTTCAATGTATAATAATACCCTTAACACAACTTGAATGGTAATTCAGAGAACTCAACCTGTTAATGTTTCAAACACCAAACATCTTACTCTGGTTAAAATATGGTCACAGTTTTTCTTTAAGGAATTTCTTAGTATTTTCTAAAGTAATTTTCCCTTTCTGAAGCAAATAAACAAAACCCAAGGGAATAAATCTGTCTGTCAGCAGGCATCAGAGCTGAGTGGATAAATTAATAGGAAGCCCCATGAGAAGCTAGGGCTGCCACATTGATGGCTTCTACCTCTGTCACAATTGGCTCAGCACCTGCTATGTGACCAGTCTTGAGGGCTGTGGGTTGTGAATGGGCATCAGATGGTACAGCTGCCAGACACCAAGGAAGCCATGTTCATATTTATCTTCAAGGATTCATAATCACCCCCTAGAACTCAATCTGCTTAGATATTTCTTCATTAGGATCTATAGAGAATCCGAATGATCTATAAACATGAGCTATCCATGTTTCTATTTGTAGAAATACCAGGAAAATTTTGTTTATTGGGGGCCTTACATTAAAATGCTCTTACCTCACACTTCATTACCATAGCATATCCCTTCTCAGCATGGCTTTAGTCATTGCTGGAAATAAAAACTTTATGTTTTAAACATGAATTTTTTTTTTTAAATGTATCACACACTTTAGTGGGTTCAGGTGAGAGCATTAAAGAGCTGGACTTTTGCTTCTAGGATTTGGTAGTCTCTGACGTGTGTTCAAAGATTATTTCAGGATATCAGACAAGACAAAAGAGAACCATCATTACTTTTGTACTTTATAGATTCTTGCTATACTTCTCTTTGAAAACAATACTATATTACTGTCTCCAATTTGGTGTTAATTTTCCACCTCCGCCCCTAGCCCCTCTTCCGCTCACCACAGACAAATGGTTAAAAGCTGGATATGTTTATTTCCATCTAAAAACCACAATCATGAATTGATTATTGCATTGGGAGTAATAAGCTTGGAAGAAAGGAATTGAAGTACTAGCTCTGAGTATTTGCACTAATAGCTTATGTCTGTTTGTATGTTATTTCCTCAGTAGCTAAAAAAGGAGAATACTTGAAGTGAGATAAATAGATGAAGATGGTGAGCCAAATTTTATCTTGGATATTAGCATTCAGATAAGTTTACATTAACAAACAAGTGAAAATGGTGAGGTTGACAAAAATTGGCGACATATTCACATTTTAATATATTAATATTAAAATTATTAAAAGAAATATTTAAAATATTAAATATAATTAATATTAAATATATTATTAAAACAAATTATTAATTATTTCTTTCAGCAGAATTTATTCAGCATGTTCAGACATGCTCTTCCAATTACCTTAACTACTTTAATTTCATTACAAACAGGCCCTGATGAAGTACATGTTTAATGTTTTTAAAAACACGATTAGACATCTCATAAATTAAGAACAGCTTATGAAAGGATGAGGTAATTTAATCAGTAGTGTGAGATTTTAAAAATCTTTCAAAAGAGGGAAAAAAAGAATGTAAAAAAGTATAAATACTGTTAACACCATATGAATTACCAGCAATAGATCTTGAGTCCTGTGCTGGTATCTCCTTTCTAATTTTCATATTCTAAGGTCACTTCTTAATCAGAGAAGCTCATAGAATACAAATTAATGTTATCCAAGTAAAATCATATTTGTATGGAATGAGAAAATTAACTAGATTTGTTGATTTAATAAAAATTCATAACTATCACAAAATATAACAAAATATTACTGAGGTTCAAGAGAATATTGCTAATTTAGTGAATCCACTAATGTTCACTAAGTTAAAGCAAATATTTAGAACATAAGCCTTCATGGTATCATAGTAAAGGTTTTCTATTATAACCTTACCAGTTCCTTATGGACTCAACTCTACTTTATCAAGTTCCATTGTAACATATGACTTGCTAGTATCTATCTCCCCACCCCTCCCAATATGTAGTATATATTTATACTACACCCTAACCAATCCATTATGCAGTTATAGAGCCTCTTCAAATTTCTAATTATTAAGTACTTTTAAAATCAAGTGTGGGTGTTGAATTTTAATAAATGATTTTTCTGCACCTAATCATTTCTCTCGCATAGGTTACTATATGTCATGATAACTAATAGATGGAAAGTCCCTATCCTTAATTTGAGTTTTGCCACAGAACTGAGTCTTAATGGATTTTTGTCATTCATAACGTTGTTCAGTTTTATTGATTACTCTCTGGAGTCTAAAAGAAGTCAGCTTTTCTAACTCTCAAGGCCTTGACTTTTATCAATGGGTACCAACTCATTTGTAAATAAATATTTTTCATTAGTGGAAAACCTTCAAGACTGAAATCTGTCATATCTTTAAAAAAGTAGAGAATGGAATAAAACAGCCTTAAATACACTTGATTAATAAAGCCTTTTTTCTTTTATGGACTCAAGCTTAATTGATCCACTGGCATTGCTGAGAATAGATAAAGTGCCCTTAGATCAATCTGCAATGGCTTTAATCTGAAGCGCACATCATAAAGTCACTGAGAGCAAAGACTGATTGCATTTCTGCTTTCCTGGACCAGGTTCTTCCTTCTCTGTTATTGAGCAATTTTGAAATTGTATCTCTTTTAATTGACAGTCCTATTGTAATCTCAATTGAGAATGTGGCTAGAAATCATCTCATTATTCAGACAACCCACTTATTCATTAATGACAACTTAAGAAAAGTATAACGAAGGAGTTCTTCATAGTTGAAATTCTAAATTAAAGAATAATATATGGTGTATGTGTAAGAAGAATGTAGATATGTTAGCTATCACAGGGCATTCATTCTGTAAATTCATTTACAGAAGCAATTCTTATTCCTGTCATTTAGATTTTGTGACCATGGTCTTAGTTCCATTAAATATGTTTTATGGTTTATGAATAAGTCCTAATTTAAACTGAATTATAATTTGATCGGTATGGAGGAATTTCAGGAAAATTCAAATAGCCCTTTAGAGAAAACATAGTGAGATTTACCAAACTAGAGTTGGGAACCTCTGAAACCATCATTTGCTTTCCATTCATTTGAAATAAATTTGCATTTCTTTCTTAATTCAGTCTATTACATTAACATTCCAAATAGGATATATCCTTGAACTTAACCCTTTATTACTTTTCATATTCAGATAGAACATGCTGTTGCCCAAAAGAAAATTTCAAAATCAGCTTTACTTACAGTACTATGTAACAAATGCTTTAAAAACATTCTAAATTTACTCTGATGCAAACATTGTGAAAGAGACTATTAGTCTCTATTTAATCAATAAAGATAACTATTGAGAAGTTGGGATGTGAGGAACCATCTTAGAAGTCTACTTAAGTCATTCTTTTTCTTTCGTTAAACAAAAATTTTGAAGCCTTGTAATAATGTATCATACATTTTTGCCTTGTATTGTTCTGAACCTTTAGAACCATATTTCTGGGATATTTTAAATTGTGCAGCAAAGCAAAATCCTGTCACTCCAACTGACAACAAATGAGTTTTTAAAATACTCTGTTGCCTATAATTAACTTTTAAAAAATTCCCAGTTAACAGATTTCTTTAGCAATTTGACTGCTATTTAAATTCATTTTATTTTATACGAGGACATTTAAAAACCATTGGCCAAAAATTAATGGACGCTAACAGTCCTGTTAACTTTTGAAAAAGTATAGTCATTTATAAATGAGTTTGCTTTGACAGAGCCATTTTGTGAATTGTCTGAGGAAGAGTTAATATATTTTCTATATGAAATATTTGTTTTGCATTTATTTTCTAAAATTTCCATGCCACACATGACTTCTATTGACTCCCAATTAGATGCTCATTTACAAATCTAAATGAGAGAAATGAGCATTCCAGTTTTAGCTGGAGGTCTCTTTGAAGCAGGCCAATCTAGAGATATCAAGGAAAAAAGAACAGAACAGAAATCATACTTATACATTCCCAATATCTATTTATTTGCTGTGCATTCTTCTCTTTGCCTTGTCATTATCATCATCATGATTAATATACTTATTATTCACATATATCTTCTCATTTAAAACCTTTGAGATAGACACATGCATATTTTGTAGATGAGGCAAATGAGTCTTAAAGAAGGTGGGTAACTTGTCCAAGATCCTAAAAAATTAGCAAGAGGCATAAGCAGCCTTCATATCCAATGATAGCTCTTTCCTTACTAAATGATATCAGGAAAATAAAGAGATCTTTCTTAAGGACAACTAAAACAAACAAACAAACAAAAAACACAGTTAAAATATCCAAAAAGAAAATCTCAATCTCAATCTTAGCTCAAACCAGAATTCAGTTGGTTTGAAACTGCTGGACTTAAGAATCAGGCGAGGTCTCTCCTTTGACTCTGTGGGGCCTTCTGTTCCATAAACCAGCCTCACAGTGGGAAGAAATTATCTACAGCGGAGTGAATGTAGTGGTTCCTCCGTTATTTTAGGACAAAGAGATTCACTTGCAATATGACAGGCGCTTACCTGGTACATATCCAGTTAATATTTTAGACATTGTACTGATGGCAGTGAAGTGAAATGGAAAGAAAGAATTCTAGATATGCACTTACTATGTGGCATTTTGTCACTAAACTTGCTTGGGCCCTTTTTTTCCCTCGCTTGTAAAATTAGATTCAATGATTGATATATTTGAACTATCTTCTGCAGTTTTCATGCAAATTTTTAAAAAGATAAACTGTTTAAATTACCTTTGTAATGTATAAAGCCCTATAAAATATCAGGCATTACTTAGCATTGTACTGATATGTGGAATAATTAGCCATCTCGGTATCAGGAATCCTGAGTTTTATCGGTAGCTAATTGCGCTGTTTTGTACAATTGACTAAATTTTCTACCTTAGTTCTCTTTTTCTGTTAAATGAGCTATAAGAATCTGAGTCCAGCTAGGCCTAGGAGACTAAGACTTAAAAATAAATAGTCCTTAATGCAGTATATTTTTCTAAAGCTCCTGAGGTTCTTTAAACTTTACTCTTGGTAAATCTGCCCCCAAAGCCTGTAGTTTTCAAGCCTTTCCCTAGAGAGAATTTGGTTAAAAGAAGGAAAAAAAGGGCAGAATTGCATAGTCCTTAGATATGCAAAGATAGAGTTAATTAGGAATGTATCATGAGAACTTCGACAGACATTTATTTCCAACAAGCAGCTCTAGTGTTGATTAAATACAATCGGGGATCTGGTAGTTTCTGAGAGTCTGGATATCTTGCCCAAGAAAGAATAATTAGACCATTACCTATGCAGGAAAATAAAAAAAAAAAAAGAGAGAGCTTTCAAATAACTATCAAAAGAAATGTTTTTAGTACTACCAATTCTTTCATCTCAACGATCCTTATTTAGATCTTTTCTTTCCCTTTTCTATGATATCATACACTCAGCACTTATCATTAAAAAAGTTTGCTGGTTAGCAAACTTTTATCTGAATTCCATATTTTTTTTCCCAGTGAAATGGGAAAAAAAGCTATGCATTCATATTACATTCCATATATCTTTTTAATGTCAGTGTCTACATCAACGTTCCCAAGCCTCTTTATAAGTGTAGCATTCAGAATCTGGGTTTTAAGAAGAAAGAAGATGGGCCAAAGACAAATACAGTATATTTTGACATTGATGAGAAGTTAGAATGGGAGATTTTGAAGGTCTTCTTGCACCTTCAGCCTGGCCAGCCCCTACCCCATAGTTGAGTGCATTGTCTATTGTTTCAACTATTTCACAAAACAATGAATACTAAAGGGACAGAGGCCAGATTGATCATTCAGTCTCCTAACACCAGAGGCTAAGCCCGGAGCCATGTAATTATTCAATGTGTAATATTGAACAAGTCAGTAAATCTTTCTTCACTTTAGTTTCATAGCTCTGTGATCTGAAATTCATCTGAAGCAGCAAATCCCTGTAAATTCTGGTTCACACTCTGCTTGTTTCTAGCAATGATCTGGCCCCTTTGCGATAATGTCCACATCTCCTGAGGTTTTAATAAATGGAGTCCTTCACACCCCACAGACCTCTGATCAAATCCGTATGCCTGGGGCTACCATCTGGGTGGAGAGCTGAGGTTTCTTTCATCCTAGTTTCCACTTCTTAGGGCGGGTCACTCAAATTTGCTGCACTTTTGAATTCATCTCTTTAGGCACACTATTACAATACAAAAGTTGGTGTCACTTACAGTAATGCAGTGTTTGAAGACATGACAATGATGCTCAGCTTACCTATTCAGAGAAGCAAGACAGGAGGCTCAGGAGTGTTCATCTCATTAGGAAGAATAGGAAATCTATTTAAAAATGCTGTGAAAGTAATCGTTATTGTTGTGATAGCCTTACATATCATTTATCCCTGTATATACATCTGGACTCAGAATTCCCGTCAGCAATGAGAGTGTAGGTATTTTTGGTCAACAGGAAAGAATGTGAGCATGCTAAACAAAGCACAAGAAAAAAGTTCTTACATTATATCTAGCAATCCACAGAATGGACCAGACAGAATGTACCCATTTTATCCAGAAAAATTAAGACTTCCACTTCGTATCCTCTGGAAACCCAAAGTCAAATCCCAGACCTAATGTACTATAGAAGTAAAAAGATGGCTTCTGTGGTAATTTAGACATACATGTATCTGAATAATAATACTAAACTTTATCTCGGTTAACAGAAAAACAAAAAAACCTCAACATGCCTGCCCTTTCTTTAGTAAATTTATCTAAATCCTTGACTCTTTCTCAAAACATTTAATCCTCTTGTTTACTTGACCCCTTCCTTTACAAATGAATGCCAGCATTTTCTGAAAGATGCCTCACTAATCATTGTCACTCTGGATAGGGAAAGAAGGACTAAGCTTCAAATCTGTTTTCAACTAAAATCATTAATATCTAGCTCTAACAATGAGGAGTAATAACCCCAGTAAAAGAACTGCAGGATGCAGGCCTCACTGGATTTTTTCTATTGCAGAGATTAACCTCTCAGCCTTTGACCATATTTCAGAATAATCAATGACTCATCAATTAGATCATTCTGAGTTCTTGTAATTAGAACTGGCTCAATACAGGGAGATGTTAAATGTTCCACGTATACGAATGGGATTCATAAAGGAGAAATTAAGCTGATGGCTCTCAGCACTTAACTCTATTTCGTATTCAATAGTTATATTGATGTAACGAAGCTCAGAAGTCATTTTTTTACTAATGAAATAGCCACGTCCGACAATTGAAGGAGAACATTTAGCTTCTTAAATGAGATAGTTTTGCTTCTTGATAAGAATGTAAAACCAGATTGTTAAGCTCAGATAAAATGGCAAAGAAAAAATTCTATATATGTTTGTATACCTTAAATACATGTTCACATATTCATTCTTTGTTCAGTCTTTCCACAGATATTAATTAATTAGCTAGACTTTTCAGCACCTACCTTCTCCTTTGTTGAGCTTATATCGTCTAAAAGAGAAGACAGAATGTGAGATGAAGTGCAATCTTTTAATAAAGCTTAGTGTTGGTTACGTAGGGAAGTATAGGGCATTATGACAGTAAATATTGGTCAACCTGCAGCCATGGAGCAGATGAGCAGCATAAACACAAGGGGCAGACTGATATGTATGGTAGTTGTGGTCTAAACCAGGGGTCTGTGAGCTTTTTCTATAAGGGACCAGATTGTTACCAAACCAGCTTCATTTTTGCCTGTTACCTAGAAAACCAATCACCAAGATGATGAGATGGCAGCAGAGAGAGAGTTTTTGTTTTGTTTTGTTTTCTGAGGAAGATTAGCCCTGAGCTAACATCAGCCAATCCTCCTCTTTTTTCTGAGGAAGACTGGCCCTGAGCTAACATCCGTGCCCATCTTCCTCTACCTTTTATATGTGGGACGCCTACCACAGCGAGGCTTGCCACACGGTGCCATGTCTGCACCTGGGATCGAAACAGCGAACCCAGGACCACTGAAGGGGAACATTGCACTTAACCGCTGCACCACTGGGCCAGCCCCAGAGAGAGAGTTTTAATCACAAGGCAGCCAAGTGAGGAAGCAGGAGAACGAGTCTTAGATCCACCTCCTTGAAAATAGGGACTCAGGGATATTTACGGGGTAGGGGGCAAGGTGGTCTGACGTGTGGATATAGGTGAGGGGGGGGAGGTAATTGCTGATCTGCAAAAGTGTAGTCAAACTTCATTCCTCTTCACAGGACGCATGTTCACACAATGGTGGTGTTAGCATGATCTGAGTGTGGAGTTTTCAGCTTCTTGACTTCAAAAAGTCACTTACTGGGCACCTGCACAGGCCCAGTTGATGAGTTGGTAGCCTCAGCCAGCCTGAACTGAACAAGGAGGTCCTCATTCCTGAAAAACAGCTCAAACATCCATTACGATAGAGACCCAGGGCCAGGGAGGTGTTATCTGCAGGAACCTGGTGGGAGTCGGATAGTATATTGCCTAAGCAGCACAGTTAACAATGGGGGGGGCGGGGGGGGCAAACAGCTAAAAGCTGTGATTACTAATTGAAAAGAAAAGAAACTTTAGTTACTAGCCACCTAATCATCAATGGCAAACTGTTTACCAGTTTTACAATGGTAAATATTTTAGGCTTCGCAGACCACATGGTCTCTGTGGCCTGTACTAACCCTTGCCCTTGTAGCACAAAAGTAGCTGCAGAATAGACAATACGTAAACAAATGAGTATGGCTGTGTGCTAATAAACTCTACGTATGGACACTAAATTTTAATTTCACGTGTCATTATTCTTATTTTGATTCATTTCAGTCATTTAAAAATGTAAAATCCATTCTTAGCTCTCAGGTTGTACATGAACAGGTGGTGGAGGACATCTGGCCTACAAGCTGTGTTTTGCCAGTCCTGGCCTAAAGAACAAGAAATGAAAGAAAAGAATAACTTTTAGGTCTGGTAAATAGAGAAGAGCAAATAGATGAGGAGATTTATTCATTTCATTAACACAAATATTCTGGAAGGGAATACTACAGTTTTGTTAGGCCCCTTTTTATAGCTGAATAATTGGGCTTATTTAAAGTCTCCAAAATAGTGACATATAGTTTTCAAATTACTTTATTGACCAGTAAATTCTCTTATTGGGTAATGCAAAGAAATTGTCTATGAGATCAATTTATTGAGAATTTTACCTTATTCCATGTATTTTTCTAGGTTTGGGACAAAAAAGAAAAACGTCCTGAGCTCTATCCTCAAAGAACTATCAGTCTAGTAGGGAATGTTGACATACGAATAATAAAAGGATAGTGCTAAAATAAAACTTTATATATTTCAACAGATATTTATCAAACAACTTTTATGTGCCAGGTTCTATTGCAAGTACTGAGGAAGCAGTTCCCCTGACTCACAAGGTCCTAGCTGTCATAGATTTACTTCTATTGGTATAAGACACAATAAATAAACAAAGGAATAAGTAAAATAATTTCTGTTAATTATAAGTATTATGATGAAATAAAATGATAATGTATTACAGAATGAGTGGTATAATATTGGATCGAGTAGTCAGGAAAGTTCTCTCTGCAAATGCGGCATGGAAACTGAGACTTGAATGATGAGCGGGGCTCACCATGTGTCAATGTAGGAGAGAGGCTAAGAGGTTTGTCATGTTGGAGGAACACACTGAATGCACTGTCATTGGCATAAAATAAGCAAAGGAGAGAGATAAGTAAGAGATATATGTGAGATAAGATCAGAAAAGTAGGAGGGTCTTGGTCATCTAAGACATTTTAGCTTATAGTAAGAAATTTTGATTTTGTTATATATAATGGTAAAAATTGGGACAGTTAGAAGCTAAGAATCTCCGTGATATAATTCACACTGACTACTATGTGGAAAATGGATTGGAGGAGAGAAAGAGTGTAATTAATAAGCCGAGTTAGGATACTATTGCCAGAATCCAGGTGGGGGAGATGTTGATTTGGACTAGGATAATGGCATTGGAAATAGAAAAAACATGTATAATTCAGGATTCGATATCCATAGTGAGAAAGACATAAAGAGATTTGCTTTAAAATACTTAAAGAGCTTTAATTTAAAAAATTCTACTTTCAAGCTGATTAGTCTATTAAACCCCTTTCCTCCTTTTAATAATCACTTTAATTTACTTTCACAAATCGCCTTTTAGAAACTTTCACTCCAAAAGGAACTGCACATAAATATCCTTAGTGTATCCCTTCTTTACTGCCTCTGACCTTTAATATACAGGTATTACCTTTCTTTTACTGAAGATACTTTCTTCTTAGTGTCTCATTTTCATAATTTATTTTCTTTGACAGCTTTTATTAGTCTATCTTACTTCCAAAGAACGCCGATGGAGACTGCTCATAAACCTCTTGTCTGCAACAGCTTTATCACTTACAACTCTGGATCAATCAATTGCTTTTGTGTCACTTGAAGCAGTAGTTCTTAATCTTTAGCATGCATTAGAGTCATGAGGAGAACTTGTTAAAACACATTGCTGGGCCCGACTCCTAGCATTCTGATTTGACTGGGCTGATGGGACCCAAGGATTTGCATTTCTAACAAATTCCCAGCTGATGTCGCCTAAGGACCACTCTTTAATTTGCACTGGCTCATGTAACCTTTCCTTGTTCAGAAGACTTGATCTTAATTCTCTTGACATTCCCATTGCTTAGCTACTTGTTTCTCCTATTTCTTGCTATTTGTTATCTAACATACATCCTCCTGCGTTTCTTTTACTTTCAGTTTATGTGAAATTCATGTTATGGCTTATTTACATAGAAGAACTTTCTGTGAAATGTAAAATTAAGTACATATGGCTCTTTGTTATTATTGAAGTTATGCAATTGTATGGATGCAAAGAAAGCAAACGCTGCCATAACACAAAGTCATGTGCTGGATATACGTCTAGTCTGTACTCAAACACCCCCTCTGAGTTTAACACTAGCTTCTAGACTCTTGTGGCTACCCTGTGAAGGGATCAGAGACCCCTTCTGCTAGTGGTAATGACACCACATACACCAAGAACATTTGAAAAGAATTTTGTTATTCACACAAGTGACTTCTAGGGAGAGAAGAACCTATACAAGCCAGTCTAGAATGGCTGTAAGGAAGGAGTGGTGCATTGACTTTGGTTTGAAATATGGCTAGGAGGTGTTGTCTGCTTGGAGGTTTCCACATATGGGGTAGGGTTTGTTTGATTTGTGCTTCCTTGTGGCAGAGAGAGAGAGAGAGGGAGAGAGAGAGGGAGAAGAGGCTTTCTTACAGACTTGCCCAGATGTGGGGCAAAAAACCCAGGGGGGAGGAGGGGAACTTGAGAGCTGTCAAGTATCAAAAATGAAGTCAGACTCTTTATTACATAGATCTTTTGGGTCAAAGTCCTTGCAGGTGTAGGGGAGGAAGACATTTCCTCTACCCGCTCTGGGTTCTTCTGACCAGAGAACGAATTAAATTCACATGAGACAGAATAACAGGAGAAAATTAAACAAAGCTTTATAGCATGTATACATGGGAGAGGCTCAGGCAACCTGAGCAATTTACAAAGTGTCTGAAGCCACAACCTTAAATATCATCTTCAGTTAAAGACAAAGGAGGATGTTGGGGGTGGGGGAGTCAGTTACAGGAGGTTATCACACAAGCACAGTAAACAAGAGTCAGATTATTATGCAGACTTGAGTCCTTGCTCTCCACATTGATAAGAGTTTCTAGAGATAAGGTCATCCCTCCTTCCTGGTACAGAGAGGGAGACACCTTTACAGATGGAGATTTCCTTTACAATGTAAATGCCTCTTAACAAAGGGTAAGTAAATTCTATTTTTCGGAGTTTCTTTCCTGTCTGCAGCTTTCAAAAGTAACCAGCCCAAAATAATCCTCATTCCAAAGAGGCATATCTTGGGGTGGTCAATTCCAGCCCCCCACACAGGTCAGCCTCTAATTTTTCATAAATGTTTTAAACACCTGGTAATACAACATAAACTAATTAATTTCAGGGTAAAATCTTCCATATTTTAAACAATACAGAATCTGATGAAGTCCATAAAGTGATGGCAGAGTACTTTAACCATAGAAAAAGACATTGATAAATGAGGATCTAGCAGAGTTAAATGACTTGAGAGTTGAAACATAAAAGTAACAAAAGTGATGACATAAAATATATCTCAAAAGGGAATGATTTTGTATAAGCACTTTAGAAAACAGTTTGGTAGTTTTTTATAAAGCTAAACATGCATCTACACTATCACCCAGAAATTCCATTCCCAGGTTTTTACACG
Source organism: Equus caballus (assembly GCF_041296265.1). Taxonomy (NCBI): domain Eukaryota; kingdom Metazoa; phylum Chordata; class Mammalia; order Perissodactyla; family Equidae; genus Equus; species Equus caballus. Next base: position 50,708,311 of record NC_091703.1, on the reverse strand, counting down.
AGAGAATGAGAACATATGACCACACGTGAAGTTGTTCATAAATGTTTACATCAGCTTTATTCATAATAGCAAAAGAAACTGAGAACCTATCAAATGTCCATTAGCGGGTAAATGAGTAAACAGAAATTGTGATATAGGCATATAATAGAATATGACATAAAAAGGAAGAAACTGCTGATATAGGCCAAAATGTGGATAGATCTCAAAGATAGTATGCTGTCAAAACATAGTATGTCAGACACAAAAAAGTCCATACTATATGATTCCATTTACATGAAATGCTAGAACAGACAAAAATAAACTACAGACCTAAAGAAGATCACTGGTTGCCTGTGACAGGGGAATGGAGTAAGGAAATGAATGCAAATGAGCAGAGGGAATTTTTTTGTGGTAATAGAAATGTTCTATATCACGATCGTGGTGGTGGTTACAAGAGTATATGTATTTGTCAAGACTCACTGAACAGCACACTTAACACAGATGCATGTAGATAAATTATACCTCAATAAAATTGATTAAAACAGAGACAATGACTTAAAAATGAAAAGATTAATAGAATCATTTTGGAAAACAACGGCAACATTAAATATCGAAGAGGTAAAGTTGGCGGAAACAGGAGATAGGAGGGCATGGGGAATGAGGGAGAGGGGACCTCCAGGTTTAGGGCTTGACCAGAGGAATGGTGGTGCTATTCTCTGGGAGAGGACACAGAAAAGGGGTCAGATTTGAAGGGAGGATCATAAGGCTGATCTTGGACCAAGTAAGTCTGAATTTCCTTTGATACATCCAAGCAGACATATCATATAGGCTATTGCTGTACGTCTTCAAAAGGAAAATGACTTTGATGTTGATTTTTTTTATGTGCCTCTAAAAAGGAAAATTTACATTGATTTGTACATTCATCCAGATTTTAGAGGTGTTAAAATGTGAAAAAAATGTCTTAGAATTGATTTTATAAGGTAGATATCAGGGTTTAGTATTTGAAAAATTACCTTTAGATTCATCAGTGTATATTTGGCAAATGAGTGAAAATAGAATAGAGCCTAGGGAAGTAAAAGAAAAGATTCTTGTTTTGTACTTTAGTCACAACACTTTGCGCACCAAATGTGAGTGGGGTTTTCCCACAGCAATCAATTCTCCAACTGTCTAGACGCCAACTGGATGTCCTACAATTCCACTATAACACAAATTACCTCGAGTTAGCGTAGACCCACAGGTTAAGGGTTCAGTCCCACAAGATTGTCTTCTACTTCAGATGCCAGTTGCAAGTCCCAGGTTGTCATCTTTACTTCTGACCAACCAGCTGTAAATCAGGGGTTCCCACAACCCCCTGTTCAGGTTTGATAATTTGCTATAATGATTCACAGAACTCAGGGAAACACTTATTTATGTTAACTCGTTTATTATAAAGGATACAGATGAACAGCCAGATGAAGAGGTACATAGGGTGAAGTCTGGAAGGGTTCCAAGTGCAGGAGCTTCTGTCATCCAGGAGCTGGGGGGCATCACCCTCCTGGCATGTTGATGTGTTTACTACCTGGGAAACTCTCTGAATCCTATAGTTTCGGGATTTTTTTATGGAGGCTTCATCGTGTAGGCATGATCGATTATTAACTCAATTTCCAGCCCCTCTCCTCTCCCTGGAGTCTGGGGGGGGGGGGGAGGGCTGAAATTTCCAAGCTTCTAATCATGGCTTAGTCTTTCTGTGACCAGCCCTCACCCAGGAGCCCACCGAGAGTCACCTCATTAGAACAAAAGAATTTCCTATTACCCAGGGAATTCCGAGGGATTTAGGAGCTCTGTGTAAGATACTCCTTTCATCCCCATCACTCAGGAGATTACAAGGGTTTTGGGAGCTCTGTGTCAGAAACTGGGGACAGAGACCAAATAAACATTTCTCATTATGTCACAGGCAGAGACTTGAGGATGCCCCCTTTGTTCATTTGATGGCTCAGGAGGAGAGCCAGAAAAGCCCAGAGTAATTGCTCAGGTCAAATGTACCCTGTCTCCATGGGATACTCTTATCCACTTAGAAACTTCCACAAAGCGCTGTAACTGAAATGTTTTCTCTGTGATGGGGTGAGAAGGAAATCATACTTTCACACCAGAATTAAGGAACTCAATCAGAAATTCAGGAAAGAAACAAATATTGGGAGAAGAGATGATGACATTCACTATCTCTTTCTGTAAGAAAGGAACTTCTTCAATGAGCAAGTAGGATCACATCCTTTTATTTATTCAACCAGATGGTCACCTGTCTCACTACTGTGATTTCTCTTCACAGCTACCTTGATGACCCTAATAACAGAATATCTCTGCCTAAAGGGTCCTCATAACTCCTTACCAGGGATGCCCAGCCTCCAATGATTCCCTGTGGTTACTGCAGATTTTCTTTTGATCCTCTACTTTTGCTCCTGGCTGCGGCTAATTCAGCTTTAAAGTAACTTCCTGATGTCACTTTGGTTGAGGGAGGAAGGAAGGTAAGATATCAGGCCTTGATGCCCAGGCATTTAAATGGTTGTCGTCAGTGAGCAAGGAGTGGTGTTCTCATTTCACTGTAGATAGAACTAGTTCATAAATCCACAAGAGATGGAAAACCTATGCAAGCAAAACAGAAAGAAATTGGAAGCTGAAAGCAAGCCTGGTAAGCAAGAAGCATATTTGGATACTTAGAAAGAAATAACACTGACCTCGAGCTGTAGAAGGATTACACAGTAGGAAGATTGAGTTTAGGAGACCAGCCTTGCTGAGTGGCACTGCAGTTATTGGCATGTGGCATTCACTGAGCATCCTCATATTAAGGATAGGTTTCAGGACAAAACTCTTGTCAGGGAGGAGCTAACATCTAAATAGAACTAAGACAGACTCACAGAAATCAGTACAGAAAGGGTACTGCCTTTGGGAGAGACTGTCCCAGAATTTAATGGCAATTGCTGTGAAGGAATATTTTCTAGGTAAAAACAAATATGGATCCTTAAAAGCAAATTTAGACTCTCTTTATTAAGGCCACCTGCAACTCACCACCTATAAGAACTATTTCTGCCAAGGTGCTGAAGGCCGCCTGGTGGCTGCACTTGTTATTGGAGCAGCGCAAGGGGTCTCTGGCAAGGATTTCCTCAGTTTTTCCCTCTTTTTCTCTTTGAGCCTATTTCTGCTGAAGATCAGTTGGATACTTGAACCAGGCTGAAGTCAAACAGCACAGGAAGACCAAAGGACCACTCTTCTCTCCTTCTTCCAGGGCCTTGGTTCCGTTCTTGGCTTCTGTGAGAAAGAACAAGGTGAGAATGGAGCTCCAAGGCAAATGAAGCCGCCCCAGCCACCACGAGGGACTTTCATGTTGCTATGGACTCTATTTCAGACATTTGAAATTTTGAGTCATAGGAGATGTGGCTGGATCTTCCACCAGTCAATTTGGCTTGAGTGGTAGGAGCAGGGCCTGCAGAACTCATAGGAAGAGAATTGGCCAAAAATGTTAAAACATATAGGTCATGAAGTTCTTATTGAATATAAACTATTATTTTTTTAAATAAATTAAAAAAAATTTTAGCATTCTTATTTATAGATAAATTGAAACATACTCTCTTTGTACATATACCACTATGTATACTACTAAGCATAATATTTAGAGACTTAAGAGGGAAAGAGACTAAATTTAACCTGGTTTGGATGCCACTCTATCTCTTATTAGCTTCATTGTCTTTTGCAAATTACTTATTTGAGCCTTACTTACTTTACATGGAAATGGAGACTATAATAATTTCTATTTTTGGAAGATTAAATGAAATAATCCAGGTAAAGTCCATAATATAGTATCACCTATTGAGTTTTTAATAAAATTTTTACCCTTTTCATTTCCAGAAGTTCTATTTGTTTACTTTTCAAATCTCTTATCACAGTCCTTTGTTCCTGTACCATAATTTCAATATCCTATTTCTTTTCTTTAAACACAACACACATTTAATAATCTTTATATGATAAAACTAAGATCTGCCATCTTTGTGCATCTGGTTCTGTGTTATTTTTGCTGACTCTTTCATAGCAGCCTGTTTTCTTATGTATTGGACATTGACTGAATTGCTCTTCTGTATTAGATTTATATTTCTATGTAACAAATTACCGCAAACTTAGTGCCTTAAAATGACACACATTTATCGGCTCACCGTTTTTGCAGAGACGTGGGAGGGTCTTCTTCCAAACTTGTTCCAATTGTTGGCAGAATTCAGTTCCTTATGGTTGTAGGACTGATGTCCTTGTTTCCTTGCAGGGACTGATTTCAGCTCCTGGAGGCTGCCCACAGTTCCTTGACATGTGGTGCTGTCAAGCAGTTCACAAGGTGGATGTTTGCTTCCTTCCGGGTCAGGAAACGCACTCCTCTCTGATTTCGTCATGTTTGGCCAGCTGGAGATAACACTCTGTTTTTAAAGAGCTCATATGATTAGGTCAGGCCAACTCATATGTTACAGTCAACTGATCTGGAGCCTTAATTACATCTGAAAAATCCTTTCACAGCAGTATCTAGATTAGTGTTTGATTGAATAACTGGATGAAGTTGTCTGTATACAGGGGCTAGGAATCTTGAGGTCCATCTTGGAATTCTGCCTGCCATATCTTCCTTTCTCCAAGTATCTGTAATAACATTTGTCATATGTCAAATTTTTACATGTGTGTAGACTCTCTAGAGCTTTCCATGGTCATGGGAATCTACTACTGTGCCAATACCACATACTTAATTTTTTATAACAAATAATAATATCTAGTGGAACAAGTTCTGCTCCATGGAATCTTGGTTTCATAAAAAAGAAATCCTAAGAGCAGAGAAGAGTGACATCAATGTAACTTTGGTGAATCATCTGAGGAGTCAGCTAAAATTTCTGTTACCTCTCCTGATTGAGAATGAGGTCACACTAAGTCTGTAGGAAAAAATAATAATTAATTGCAACCATAGTGAGAGAAGAGTTGACAGGAAAAGAACAGGATAGGACCTCAATAAGTAGAAGAACCTGGGCTTGCAATTACCTTAAGTTATGGTAAGCTTAAGAGGTAAGCTGGGAGAGAAAGTAGGAAAAAAGAATGCATGGAGAACTGCAGGGGCTGGCGAAGAAAAAACAAACCTAAGTAAATTTGAAAATGATATTTTAACTGGTCACTCTAAGGCTAAAAACAAAACGATCTGTATAAAAGTACCGTAATCTAGTTAATAAATTTCTTTTTCACAGGAGTATGGGTTAGCAATTCTGAAACTATGCATAAACTAAGGTTATATTAATAAGTAAATATATTGTAGATAATGATAGCTGAGTTTCACTGATGATAAATGAGGATGATGAATCTGTCAGTGAAAAAAGTTGCAAATAAGGAAAAGAGGAAAGCTAAATGATCCATAAGTGCTGAATTAGAATCAGACATATTAATATGAACTCATGGTATGTATGTATGTGTATATATATATATATACACACACACATGCAAACATACACACATATACAGATAGATAAAGAAATAGAGATGTATGTGTATTCATGTGTTATTAAACAAAGACATACTTTCTAGCTTTGTCTATTGAGAGGGCCTAGTAACAATAACACCCTAGTCACAGTGAACACAACTAGTACTCAGATCTTGGTTTGTAAACACTATTCCCCAATTAAAGGAATCAAGCCTCCTTGGAGAAGAAGTTAGTCTAGTGTCAGTGCAGGAAAAATACAAAATAAGCCTGGAATACATTGTGTGGAATATATTTCCAGAAAGTAAGAAGTGCTCAAAAAAGGACGGAGGCACATCAAAAGGATCCAGCCTGAGTTTTTAAAGTCCAAAGGTGGAACACTTGAGCAACAAAGCAATGATAATGTTATGTTACAGCCCATAGAATAAGTTTAATATCCATGAGTCCAAACTGATGTAAAAATAATTGAATAAATAAATTGAGAAGAAGGAACGGCTCTTCTTTACGGAAGAATTTCAACTAATAGATGTAAAAGAAAAAAATAACAAGTAGAAAATCCCCTTAGGCAAACACCACCGTGATAATTGTTGCAGACATCTATGAATGGATGTTAAATTAGTGGGTAAAAGTTTGAGAAGAAACAGGATATTTGCACAGTCTCAAAATATCTCCCCCAAGATATTTATTACTTATGAAGGGAAAAATAGTAGATTTCACTGGAGAAACCATCCTAACTGAGAGATCAATGTCAACATCAGCAGTAGTAAGATATTGACATACGTGCCCCTGACATGATCTACAAAGAAGGGCCCATCACTTTTGCATTATTCTTGCAAAAAATATATTAACTCAATCTAATCACGTTAAAACGTTGAAAAATCCAAATTGAGGAACAATCTACAAAATAACTAACCAGTGATCTTCGAATGTGTCAAGGTTGTGAGAGAGAAGGAAAGATGAAGGAACTGTCGCAGCTTGAAGGAGACTAAGAAGGTGACAACTAAATGCGATGTAAGATCCTGAGTTGGTCCTGAAACAGAAAAAGGACGCTGTGTGAAATTCCGATAAGGTCTGTAGTTCAGTTAAGAACATTGTGTCCATGTTAATTTCCTGCCTCTGATAATTGCAGTATGGTTATGTAAGATGCTAACATTAGGGTGGGGTAAGGGTATGCTGGAATTCTCTGTATTATTTTTGCAATTTTATTTCTATACCCAAAACTATTCAAAAATAAAAGACTGCATATGTATAGAGAAGATGGCGAAAGATTCTAATCCTAAAAGACACTGCAGAATATGATAAAAGGATTTAAAGCTTTTATTAGGGAAGAGAGAAAGCAATGCAGTTTTTGATCAAGGGACAAGACAGAATCTGGCACCACAGAAGTGACTAAAAGAATATTTGATAAATGAATAAACTTTATGGGGAACTCCTTTATTATGTAAAACAGATCAAAGTAGAAAGGTTTGTGTTTAATGGACGCATTAAACAGAAGCACGAATGAGAGAGAGGAGTACCACCTCCTATGCCTTCCTTTTAGCCTGAGCACCTCTGTTTAATATTTGGGATCCTAAGAGAAATTTGTCAATAATCATCTGGAGTCAATAAGCAATGGACAAAGATCAATAAGCTGTTTTAGAGAAATGGTTGGCATTACTAGGTGTTAACTGAATGTTGAATGAACGAATAATCTGCAGATATCTAACTGAGTTTACTTCCAAGTTACACATTGTGACATCCTTGATCAATTTTGTATTCCTGAGATGATGCTGCCACTAATCTTTCAGAAGTTGCTCATCTAAAAGGAAAAAAAGCTTATTTTTTCCAGACTGTACAGAGTGTTAATATTTCTCCTGCCTAGATATGATCTCATAATTGGAGGATAAAATACAATCATAGAATAACAAGTCATCAATAAAATCTAGATCTAGTCAAATCAGCTTTTGCAGTACATATTGTAACTCGTTAATTTTCCCTTATACATGACTTATTAGATCAGAATGATATTAAATACTTAAATACTCTATGAGATTGAAATGTTTTTCCTCCTTCTCTATCACCAAAATTGTTATAGTTATGCCTTCCATTGAAAATAAAATAATAACTTTAAAACCATAAATATTTTAAGATTTTAAATTCGGGTTTGGAGCGTGAGGAAGTATTCTCTGTATGCAATTTGTATTCTACCCAACTCTGTCGATGTATTTCAGTGTAGTTAACACTGTCTTCAGGACTCAAACATTTGGGCACTTGATTTTCATAATGCCAACTACACAAAGATAGTGACTCAGATTGAAACAGCTTGATTGCTACGTAATTTTGTGTGCATTTCAAATGAAGCTTCTTTTTTCACGCAGATAATAAGATTTTTTCAAGTTGTGCTTTAAAGCAGCTTCCTATCTTTTCTTCTTCTGTCCTTGTCCACAGTAACCATGTAATCCCACCACCAGTTTTTTCTTTTTTTAATGAACTACAGTTACAGGAATTCTAAGAAGGAAACAAATCATCATTCACATATACGGAACATAAACCACAACTATCAATGAATATGCCTAGGCATTTATTTGATAAAACCATTTATCCACCGTTACGGGGTTTGAATCAGTATCTTGACTCAAAACATTAATTTTCATAGTAATGTGAATGTATTTGCATTCTAAGTTCTTGGTAACTTGCCTGTAATTATTGTTAAATATTTCAATGTGTTAATTTTAATTTATACCCTAGGAACGGTTAGTTAACCCTCGATATCCCCTAATTTAGAATACAAAATCTAGGGTAGACTGTTACATGCTATTCAAAGTTCAACAATATAGAAGTGGCTCTTAATCAAAATTTTCAATTATGTTTATCTCCAATCAATGCCAGTGGGTTTATTCGTTAACATAATGGATGGAGAAATTGTTTTGTTGGCTAAAAACATTTTATTCGTAGTCTCTATCTTGCATAAAGTGTCGGAATCTAGTGGTCTGAGTAGCCTGGATGGTTTGAAATGGTTCCTTAGGCCTAGGATTCTGACTGGTCCTCTCCTCTATTCAGCCGTCTACAGAGGATTCCCTTACCTGACAGAATCCTGACACAAGAGCACTGCTGCAGTGGCCTTTACTGCATCTTTCATGCAAGACGATTGTTCTAGTACCTAGAAGGAGAGATTAGTGACATTGCATTGAGTTTGCAGGACAGGTTGTGAGACTGCCTTTGTACCAGATTACATGAAATTCCTGTATACACGCCTGAATTTGTGACTTGCTTTCATTGTCATAGGGAATGTCATATTGGAATATGTACACATCTCCTATTACTGGAGGCTATAAATGCACTGAAAGGAACTTAATAATACAAATAACCACATTGCATTTTATCAGTTTGCAACACCAAAGACCTTATGTTGAAATGTGGAGAATGTGATTCATAAGTTGTACAAAACATATGATTTAATATAAAAGGCAATTTCGAAAGTAAAGGAAAGCCTCTATTTTTAAACTAGTGAGATTATTTAAATACTGTCATGTGCAAAGCCCTTTCCTTGGTACCTTCACCTATTTGAAGGGATCCATCTTAAACACGAAGATATAACAAACTCAGGCTACAACCAATGAGAATACATTCCGGCTATCCTGGAAGAGAGCACACAACAGTTTTCTGCCTAGAGGTATGTGTACAAATTTAACATTTTCTAGAATAAGAAGGGATGTTTATTTTCCAAGAAAGAGAGATTTTTAAAAATCCCTTCAAAATTCGCATCTGCCTCTGTACCTGTGTCAGGATAGACAAAAAGAATAACTGTTTCAGTTCAACCCAGGCTCCTGGAATCATCAAGAAAAATATTCTAACCACGTTGCAAATCTCTGGTGATGATTACTTTCCTCTACGAAAGTTGCTTAGTTGATCAGGAGTAAGGTGGTTACTCACAGCTGCTGTTTTGTTCCTCCTGGCCTACCCTGCCCCTTTCTAACCATAATTTAACTCCTATCTCCTAATAATTTAAACACCTGGCAGTTTCCCTTAAAGCATTAATTTGGAAAAAAAGGGGAAATACTTTGAGAAGAATTTTTCTTTCAAGTTAATGGAGGATGCGTATTTTGAAAGGATAAAAATGCCAAGGTCTTATAAAAATTGCCCAGTTAATCAATTCCATAATAACAGGAATAGCCACATATTTCTGTTATTGGAAAACTATAATTAAACAAGAGTATAAATGACTGACTTTTTCTCCCTTGCCAGGAATATTTTTGAGGCTATGAATTCTACGGGTAGATTTTTTTTCTCAGGAAGGACATTTCATATTTCCTGTTACTACATTTTTAAAATTGATAATGGCTGATAATCATTACATCAATTGTCTATCTAGCCCACATTGATTTTACCAGAAATTTCAGGATAGACTTGGAGTATGAAGATGAATTTAAATCACAAAGGTCTAATACATTTTTGTTTTATGTGTGAGTGTTTGCATTTGAGAAATGAGGATATTTTGTCAGAGTTTCGGCACTGAATATTTAATATATATGACTTTTTATTCCAATGTAAAGTGCTATTTTAGCTATGATTAGAAATAGAAACTTTGTTATAGTCATACTGCATTTTAGCAGGAATTTCCTTTCCATATTAACTCTAGACAACGTAAAATATGTGGTTGATCCATAGAATGTCTTAATAAGATACCTGGCTCAAACTGTTTTAAATGCATGTAAGGCTGGGATGCTTCCCCGTGAGTGGCTGTTACAGGCATTGCCTGATGTTTTCCTGTCTTTCTGTATCACAAAAATTGTAGCAGTTCATGTTATCTTTAGGCTGGACATCTATCTCCCTCGATTTTTTTTTTGTTATTTTTTTTTCCAGGAGTTTTTAAATAGAAACCCATGATTACTGCGTAAATAAGTTTTATGAATATATAACTAGAAAATAGCAGGGAGGATGTTAAGACGATAGAGCTCTAGATGAATCCTCCCGTCTCTGTTTTGAGGAAGACTGACGGAAGAGAATAATTTCTTACAAAAATGACAACATAATAGATGAATGGTCTGTTGAGAGAGTACATTTCAGAGGCATAAAGGACTATCTTGTCTCCACGGTATAGAAATTATCTATGGACCTATTACTGTATCTTACTCTTCAGTGCATTTGCAGGACCCACACTCTGTAATCCAGTCTGGCTCAATCAGAGGTGCCGTGCATATAAGCTCATCTATTTAGAATTGTTATGCGGCGTTGTGAAGTGCTCTCTGATTTGCTGCCAGTCTTTGAACTTCAACAAGAGTAGAGGTGCTACAGCTCTTGAGGATGCAAATGAATAAAAAAGGCTACATTCTACTAAAATAAAACATTTCTTTTCTTTACATCTAGACTATTAAATTATGTATTTGTTCAAATGAAACTCATCTGGGTAATAGCTTCATACGTTTTGCAATGCTGGCCATGTACATGATCATTATTATGTATCACATAAGTCTTAAAGATTCTGATAGGCCCAGAGCTAACATCTAGAAGAAGTAAGCATCCACGTGACACAGACTGGCAAAAGGGCCAGTGTTACATGACTAGTTTGAAGATATTGAAATATCCCTAGAATCTTCTCTGAATCAGAGATTTGAAGATGAATATCACTTTTAGGATCATATGATCCAATTTTGTGGTTGGATAATGTATACAGTAATTTGGGGCAGTTGAGCTAAAGTGTACATTTTAAATCAACATTTGAACTCCTTGCTTTAGTTACAAAATAGACTATGGATCTATAGATATTCATTCATTTCTTCAGCGTGCATTTACTCACTGAATTGGGTCCTTCAATCAGTTTTTCACTCTTTCTCATGCAGAGAAAAGTTCAGTTAACACAAATGATTAGATTGTCAAATTAGACTCAGAGATCTTACCCAGTATTAGACTTTACTAATAATTTAAATGATCCAAGTAACCAAAAACACTGGCAGGGCAGGGAGTGGTCCAGAGTGCCCAATGTGGCTTCCCAGCCCCTTTCTTCCGACATTGTTTATATTCTTTCACCCAGAATAATAGATGAGTTCTCGGGGTGACCTGGGTCATTCATATCACCTATACAAAGAGAAGCATTTAAATAAGAGATGGGCAAACTATGATCCGTGGGCCAAATGCAGCCCATTGGCCTGTTTTTGTAAGTAAAGTTTTATTGGACGCAGCCACATTGATTTGTGTACATGTTATTATCTATGACTACATTGGCACTACAATGGCAGGATTGGAAGTTATGACAGAGACTGTACAGCCTGCAACACTGAAAATATTTATTACGTCATCTTTTATAGAAAATTTGTCCATTTCTGATCTAGAGTACAAAACATCTCCATTTATATTAAGATAGTAACATGACTGTCATGACGTTTTGAAGAGAACCATGCATCATGAATCATAGCTTCCTGGTCTGATTATCATAAGCACTCCTAGACCAGAGACATCTTGCTAAAAGCATTATATAAATAAGAACTATCATGCTAGCAGATATTATCAGTTTGTTTGAAGGAGGTCTATTTTATAGCATGTTTAAAAAAAAGATTAGATGGGGCTTCTTTCTTTCCTCTGAGTTTTCTTCTGGAAACAGGAAAGAAATGGATTGTAGCCCAGCGGCTTACTGTTTCTTTCCCAGCCACTCAATTCTTCTGGCTGATAGAAGTTCTTAAAAATAAATCAATTTTTCATAAATATTTTAACAATAATATATACTTTCAGTGTTCCTCTTCACGTGTACTCTTATTTGCTCTTCACAATCAACCTTTAATTTAGATAGGTTAGTTATGAGTTTTAAATTTCCCTAACATATTAAGAAGCAAGTTCAGGACTATTAAATCATTGCTCAAAAGCATGTGTCAAAGACTGTTCTGGAAAACTTTTTGACTAGCAGGCCATTATGATGTTTATCACACAACACTGAATATATATATATATATATATTTTTAAAGATTTTATTTTTTGCTTTTTCTCCCCAAAGACCCCCAGTACATAGTTGTATATTCTTTGTTGTGGGTCCTTCTAGTTGTGGCATGTGGGACGCTGCCTCAGCGTGGTTGGATGAGCAGTGCCATGTCCGCGCCCAGGATTCGAACCAATGAAACACTGGGCCGCCTGCAGCAGAGTGTGCAAACTTAACCTCTCGGCCACGGGGTCAGTCCCTGAATATATATTGTTATAATAACTCTGTAAGACCAACTTGAAGGCGTAATTGAAGAGAAGGCACAGGACTTGGTGAAAGTGAATAAGGTGTGTGCTTAAAAGGTTAAGAGTAAGGAGTCTGAACCTCTTTTACCTCCACTACACTTACAAAATGGTTTACCTCCACAAGTTGTCTACGTCTCAGTGTCCGCATATGACTGTCAGTTAGGACCAAATGAGATCTGTGTGTATACTGTTTTACAAAGGGCCTAAATAGAGAGTAAGTGCTAAATAAAAACTAGATATCATAATTAGAGGGTAAAACTCTCAAAATTAATGATATAAATTAGAGAAGTAAAATGTTGACTCTCACTAATTTAGAGTAACTGAAAGAAAGATAAGGTTAATTATAAACTATTTTTAACGCAGTTTAATTTGAGTTTATTTCAGGGAATAGTGATGCCATGAGATAATAAGATAGGAAAGGACAAGTAGAGTATAAGACACTTGCAAATTTGGCTTTTCAAAGTTCTACAGTAACATCTAAACAAGAATTGGAGGGGCCAGCTCCATGGCGTAGTGCTTAAGTTTGCGTATTCTACTTCAGCTGCCCTGGGTTCGTGGGTTCCCGTTCCAGGTACAGACCTACACACTACTCATTAAGCTGTGCTGTGGCGGGTCCCACATACAAAAAATAGAGAAGATTGGCACAGATGTTAGCTCAGTGACAATCTTCCTCAAGCCAAAAGAGGAAAGTTGGCAACAGATGTTAGCTCAGAGCCAATCTTCCTTACCAAAAAAAAAGAAAAGGAAAGAACTTGAGCCACAAAAAATAGGTATAAGTTTCATTCAAACACATGGAGATTAATAAATATAATTATATTGGGAGAGTGAATGGAGTTATTCTTGTTTCTAGCCTATTGCTCACTCTATATACTTTTCTTGAATATTTCAGCTTCTCTCATATTTTTAATTCTCATTGGTGTTTGACTGCCAGCCTAGATTTGTCACTGGAATCTAGAGCCATGTATTCCACTGCTGTCTCACCATCTCTATTGGCATGTTTCACAGGCCCTTCAAATGACATTGCCAAACTGATCTCATCACTGTCATCTAGCAAATTTTTCAAAAGACAAAGCTAGGAATTGTCCTTGATTCCTGCTTTTCATATACTTTCCATGTGTACTTCATCAGGTTCAGTTTATTTCACCTTATTTTTCACATCATTCCATGTTTATTGCTACTGGCCCAAGTGTTTCTTAAGCATGCTTTTACGCCGCTACCACAGTCTCCTAATCGGTTTCTGTGCCGAAGCTCCTGCCTCCATGCTAGCAATTGACTCTTCATATTTCAGCCACAGTGATCTTTTCAAAATGACGCTTATCAATCCAGGGGCCAGCAAACGTTTTCTCGAAAGGGTCAGATAGTAAATATCTTGGGCTTTGCAGGTCGTATGGTCTCTGCTCTGCTGTTGAAGCACAAAAGCAGACAAAGGAAATACGTAAATGAGTAAGTATGGCTGTATTCCAATAAAATTTTATTTATAAAAATGGGTAGGGGGCTGGATTTGGCCGGCATGTGTCAACCCCTGTATTAATGTCTTGTTTAGATGCATCAATGACTTTCCAAATCCCTTAGGATAACATTCATAAGTTCTAACATGGTCCTTCAATATCTGAACCTAATATCTCCCTACCTATCCCTCTGACCTCCTCATTTTCTTTTAATTCCTTGACACACCAAGAATTTTCACTCCTTAAGGCCTTAACACGTACTTATTTGCATGCGCTTTCCTCTTCTTTTCAACTAGATAAATGCTACCCAGTTTTTCTCTTGCTTCTTGTAGGAGGTCTTCTCTCTTGCCCAAACCAATGTAGAGTCCTCCTACTTGTACGTTCCTTTCTGTAGAATTATGATGGGGTCCATATGGAGATCGTGGTCTTAAGACCAAAAATAAAATAACTGAAACTTTGTACCCCTTGGCCAACATCTTCCCAGTTTCCCCTCTCCCTAACCTCTAGCCACCACCATTCCACTCTCTCCTGCTATGAGGTTGACTCTTTTAGATTCCACATCTTAAGTGAGATCGTGCAGTATATGTCTTTCTGTGTCTGGCTTATTTCGCTTAGCATAATGTCCTCCAGGTTCATACATGTTGTTGCAAATGGCAGACTTTCCTTCTTTTTTTAAGGCTGAATAATATTCCATTGTGCATATATTTATATATACCACATTTTCTTTATTCGTTAATCCGTTGATGGACATTTAGGCTTATCAGTACACCTTAAATATATACAATTCTTATTTGTCAATTATACCTCATAAAACTGTATGTATGTAATTTATTGTAAATAAATGTATGTAAATTATTATGTAAATTACAGAAAGCAAATTATATTAAATGTGGTATATGGATGCATTTGAATACATTTGGTATGATATAGGATGAGGTATCAAAAACAGATTTGCCTTAACAGCATGACAGTGAGAAAAATATTGCTTTGATTATATGTCATATTGTAAGTTTTCTAGGTCTAGTAACTCCCCCTCCTTTCTTTTTATGGGGAAAAAAGTCAATAATTGAGACTGAGACTGCTATATATTTCCACCTTTTTAAAAATCATCTTTAAGGGCTGGCCCTGTGGCCAAGTGGTTAAGTTTGCGCACTCCGCTTGGCTGGCCCAGGGTTTCACTGGTTCGAATCCTGGGCGTGGACATGGCACTGCTCATCAAGCCACGCTGAGGCGTCGTCCCACATGCCACAACTAGAAGGACCCACAACTAAAAATACACAGCTATGTACTGGGGATCTTTGGGAGAAAAAGGAAAAATAAAATCTTAAAAAAAAATCACCTTTCCTATATGTCTTCTAGTAAAGGAGGCGTAGTGACGAGGATGAACTAATGCTAAAATCAGTGACTCTGACTCACAAAAAGAACTTCAGCAAACTTTAACAAGGCGGGGGGTTTGCCTTGTTAGCTCTCCTTTGCTGATAAAGGGGCCCTCAGAACCTCCTTGATATGTCCCACGTCCTCCAGCGATGTAGACAGGAACTAGTGATGGAACAGTCACCTTGTGGCCATGAGACTATCATGGGGATGAGAGGGCTCTGTTAAGAATGGTGGAGCAGAAAGACGAAAGGCGTGTAAGACCTGGAGGATATTGTGGAGCTGCTCACCCAGCCCTGGTCTGCCTGTCTTTGGATTTCATGTTATCACATAAACAAAAATAAGTATTTGGTCAAGATCTTCTGAATAGATTTCAATTAATGCAGCAGAGCACCAGTCCTATTTGATAAAACCATCAAATGCAAAAACTTTCTAACAAATTTTTTGATCATAGACAATGACTCATCTCTTAGATAGTATAGTTCCTGAATACATTCTTCCAGAGTGATTGGATATAAATAACTGTGAATATGTTATTTGCGTATAAACAGAAAGGTTATCTTACAGAATACTTCCTACAACACAGTGCTAAAAGTTCTAGAAATGTATGTATATTGTGTATTCAAATCAATGAGACCATAGTAATAAATATATTGGAGTTAACTATAAATTATTAGTCTTTGAAAAGATCTATCTCAAATATGACTATATATGCTTGAGTGTCTGTGTTTTACAGACAGCATAGATCCAGCTACTGTTCAAGAAGTCAGATTGATTATGAAATAGTCAGTCAAACCCTCCTTATCTGCAAAGCCCCAGACTCTAAAATGGGGTTTCTCAGAGTTTTTCATGTTTGGAGGTGTGTGGTGATATAGAATAAATTTTCCAGTGAATAAATTGTTGTATACGGTTACATAAAATGTCAATGCCTCCTGGTAGATGCCTGAGGTGTATTTATAACAGAATCAAAAAGATGAAGGGGCATTTTGATGAGGGTTTTTAAATGATTCATGGCTGACTTCTCTTCTATCCTTTCTCTCAAAGCAGCATCTTCAGCTAATTCTTTGGTCTATCTTAATGCACACCTAGCCGCCATCTGGACCTCAGCTGCTCTGAGAATGCTTCTGTCATTAACGATGTAAATGCTTGAGTAGTTGTGTTCGGGGAATGTTGGCTGTAGGCAATGGCAACTAAGGGCAGGATGCCAGACAGACAGATAATCAAATGATTTTTTTTGTAGTTTTCGTATATCAGACAGGTGGAGATGAACAGGTCCTACTTGTATGTGCTAAAATTCTCTTTAGTGTTATTTAAACGTGCCTTTGTTAAATGATGGAAAGTCTGCCTAGAAAAGTCTGTGTTCTAGTGAGTAAGCTAAAAAAGCTAAACGTTTATAGAAAGGTATAGTTCCATTTGAGCCTTTGAAGCTACTTTATCAAAATTATGAGAACTGAATCAGGTCATCTAAAATCACCCATACCTAGGATAATAGTATAAACAGTCATGTAATTCCAATTTGCCTTACTATGTAGCAAGTAGTGCATGAAAACAATGATCCCCTTAGGGGACATCTGGGAAACCTCCAGTCTCTGGGGGCTTAGCAGCAGCACTTTCTGTATTCTTCTCTTATAACCTTACGTTTTTATTTTAGCATCCACTCCCAGTTGCTTACCTTATATCTTATCCCTATTCTTCCTTTTTTTTTTTTTAAAGATTTTATTATTTCCTTTTTCTCCCCAAAGCCCCCCGGTACATAGTTGTATATTCTTCGTTGTGGGTTCTTCTAGTTGTGGCATGTGGGACGCTGCCTCAGCGTGGTCTGATGAGCAGTGCCATGTCCGCGCCCAGGATTCGAACCGACGAAACACTGGGCCGCCTGCAGCGGAGCGCGCGAACTTAACCACTCGGCCACGGGGCCAGCCCCCCTATTCTTCCTTTTAAGGTATTCCCCGGATTTGCCTGGTAGCAATATGTCCAGTTAAATAATTGTTTCCCTCAGATGCCCTTACGACCACAGGCGTATGTCATCCAGTTCTTGCCAAATGAGATATAGGCTGACAGTTTACACAGGAAGTCTTTCTGCTTCAGGGGCCACTCCTCCCTGTCTTTTCTCTATAGGCTTTTCCTTTGTGGATAATAGGCTCTAGTTGGAAGGGGCAGCACCCATCGTATAGCTGTAAGGGTAGAAGCATGAAGAGAACATGTTAACTATCTGAAATATAAAAAAGAACACTGGTCCTTGACAACAACAAACAGTAGCTTTACCAGTTTTTTACTTCCAGATTAGTAAGAAAAAGTAACCTTATTTTGTTTGCTTAAGCTCTGGAAATCTATTTACATTACTTGCAGGGGAACCTACTACCTGACAACATCATATTGTAATTGTTTGTTAATATTTCTGCATTATCTACTTGAGGGCAACAACTTTATATTATTCATATTCAGATGCCCTGTACTCAATGCCTTATATGACACACTGTAAATAGATAAATACTCAGTAACTGATTGTTGAGTGACTAATCAAATAGATTTTTCTCATATCTTGGGAGCTGAAATCACTTGCTACATGGATATCCTTACCCTTATGGAGAAGAAATCTTAATTTCAAAAGCCTCTATCCTCACTCAACCAAAAAATTTAAGCAATAAGAACCATTTCTTTTTCAGCTGGGTCAATTCTCTATAAAAGCCTTAAAGATGTTTTGAAATCCTCTGATGAACAACGAAGATTCGGAAACCCTTGTCTCATATTCAGGAGCAACTTTTCCTAATAAGAAGAGACAAAATAAATAATTCCATGGTTCTCTTATTGCTAAAATTTTCAATAATTTAAACTCATCACTTCTTCCTTGGTCTAGGGAGATTAAGCTCTGAGTCTGGATCTGGTATCAATGTCTCACTTCATCAGTACATCTCTCTCTCTGGTACATTGAATACTAAGGCACACTCTCAACTTCCTTTTAAATAGACTTCAGTTTGCAGCAATGATCAGTAACATTATATGTAGTGATCATATTCTGAGATTATATCCAACCAAATCAGCATAAAACAGGAAGACAAATCCTGTCTTCCAAACCTATAAGAAAAGTAACTCAACCATGATATAGATTCAATGTATTTAACATATTTAAAGAGACAGTATATTAACATGGATGCCAGAAAATACAATTACTGGAATGCATATAAAACATTCTAATGAAAGAGTAACTAGTCTGGTGAGACGTGAGCAATCAAATCAATCCTAATAGGATCCTATCTAATACATATTGGCAACCATACCTATCAGATACCATACTACCTCAAATCTAAAACGCCTTTGATTATAAATGCACCATTATCTATGTACAATTAAAAAGTAAAATTTTATTTTACACTCAAAGAGCCTTTTTAAAATGATTTTAGGTGTAGGCTTTTATCATCCATCACTATTACGCTTATGTGAAATGAAAAATATAGATGAAATAAATTAGTTTATAAATTCCCAAACTTATTCCCGTTTAAAATTCAATTTTCTGAATCACTTCTCAACTCACAGCCATTGGTTTCCATACTTTTTTCTGTTCTGAATCATCCCGAGTGCTCCACTGTTGTCTCTGGAGTATCATCTTGTCAATGAAAATAATCCATAACCAATCTGTAAATGAAACTTTGGGTGAGTTTATTCTGAGCTAAAGTGTGAGGACCATGGCCTGGGATCTTTCTTCCTAAAAGAAGAAAGGGCACCAAAGAAGTGGGGTGTACAGAGTGGTTATATAACCCCAAAGAGGATGTTTCACATATAATTGAATTGTCCCTTGTACAATAGTCGCAAGACTGATCAGTTGGCACAGCGATTATGGATACAGCAGGGTGGCAGGGCTGTTGTCTCCAGCTGGGTGGTCACAGGTGAGCTGGGTGGTCAAAGATGAGCACAGCAATCAGTTCCTAGCCTAAGGAAAGATGCTTAATCCTTAAGGAAATGAGAACGTTGGGAGGGGGAGAGAAGGTGCACCTTTATCTCAAGGGCCTTTGTTCTTGCCATAGGGAATATCTAAAGTAGATATACAATGCATGCTCAACGGCCTTGGTCAGGCCCTTTTGGAAAGACAAGGGCAGGCCGAATTAGGTTTACACCAAATGGCTTCCTCATATACTCAATATATCCTATTGTTTACCATTTCTATTTGTCAATCTTGAGAATTTTAATCTGATATTTCGCAAAAGGCTTCTCTACCATTGTCACTGGGGTTCTCCTCCAATCTACTGACACCCATTCTATTAGTTTTGCTGCTGCTGCTGCCTTTTTGGTCATACCGCAAGTTGTCAGACAATGAAAATGACATCATGACTACCACTTGGCGAGCAACAAGTATAAGACAACAGAAATTGTAGGACACAACTGACCTGGAATATAGTGCTGAAGAAACTCAAAATTCAAAATAAGACAAACAAGATGTAAAATTTAAACAGACATGTAGAGACATGAAAGAGAAAATGAGACAAAGTAATATATTATATGTGTAACGCAATTTAAAAAGACAAAAATAGTATAAATGGAGAATTGTGTATTTAGTAAGAAAGTCTTTTTTTTTTTTTTAAAGATTGGCACCTGGGCTAATATCTGTTGCCAATCTTTTTTTTTCTTCTCCCTAAACGCCCCCAGTACATAGTTGTATATTCTAGTTGTAGGTCCTTCTGGTTCTGTGTGTGGGATGCCACCTCAGCATGGCTTGATGAGTGTTGCTATGTTCGCACCCAGGATCTGAACCAGTGAAGTCCTCAGCTGCGGAAGTAGGGAATGCGTCCTTAAACACTTGCACACGGAGCTGGCTCCAAAACTGTCTTTTAAAAAAATGTAAAAAAGTCGCCCCATGGCTGAGTGGTTAAGTTCCTGCACTCTGCTTTGGCAGCCTGGGGTTTCGAGGGTTCAGATCCGGGGCGAGAACATGGCTCTGCTTGTCAGGCCATGCTGAGGTGGCATCCCACATAGCACAACCAGAGCCACTCACAACTAGAATATACAACCATGTCCTGGGGGGCTTTAGGGAGAAGAAAAAAAAAAAAAAAGATTGGCAACAGTTGTTAGCTCAGGTGCCAATTTTTTTTAAAAAAAAATGTAAAAGTAAAGATAGGTTTTAATAAATACAAACTGAGAGCTTACTACTAACTGACCTTTGCAAAAGAAAATTCTAAAGGAAATATTTTCAAGATAAAAGAATATTCCCCAAATCAAGATTTGGAATACAAGAGAGAATGATGAGTAAAGAGATTGATAAGCATTTGAGGTAAATCTTATCAAACATTGTTTACATAAAATAACGATTACCAATAGTGTCTATGTTAAATGTTAAGATGGCACTAACATAAGTATTTAAATACGTTAGATTTGCACGGTAAAACCTTAAAATTCAAACCTTAAAATAAAAGAAATAGAATTCAAAACAATTGAAATAAAAAAAGAAAGAAAAACCATGAAAATAATTCTAAATTTAAAAAAATACACAAAATGTGACACACTACAATCATAAGGTGGTAGAAACAGTCCAGATATAGCAACAGTAACAATAAATATAAATCTACTAAACTCAGAAGAGTTCAGAAGTTTAGAAGGTATTTTCCAATGGGCTTTCTAACACTAAAGCAAATATCCCAGGATAATATATAATGGCACCCTGGAGTAAATGAAAGAGGAGACTTACAGCCACATATCACTGCCTTTGTGAACTCTGAAGAGCTTGGGGTCAAAATCTCAGCACTGCGGTGACCCACCCACAGCACATTGACTGGGAAGCTTGGCGTGCCCAACTGGCTGGAGATTACCCGACAGCCAGGGGGAAAATGTAGCAATTCATTTTATATATCAGTCACTGATTTTAACACTATTTTAAAAATATTTCAAAGTATTTCATGGGGCCTTAGATTTAGAAGAGTTCTTAGACATTGTCTATTCTAATCTTCTCATTTTGTAGATGAAGACATGGAGATCCTATGCCCAGTCAGGGAATTTTCCCTCCTACTTCTGATGAACAAGTAAAAGGTATGCGGATACTGCATCAAAAATCAATCACGTCCTTTTACTATTAGACTCAAACCCAAGGAAAAATATAAAGGTGCTAAAAGTGATATTTTCCTAAAATAATGCAAAAGAATGGTTTTGTCTAATTTCAGGAGGGGGACAGAAAGAAGGGGAAAGCATGCTCAGCACCCAGAATAATGGAATAATCTCTGGATTATCCCTACGAAAGAGAAGATGAGGAAAGTAATTAATGAATTAATTAATGAATGAATTAAAGAATTCCTTTTTCAAATTAACAGTATTTATGAAGAAATGTTATGTGGGTATTGTGCTAGGTACAATCAACACAACCACCCAGTAAGGTAAGTAACCTTATTACTATTTTAGAGGCTAGAAAACTGAGGCTTAGCTAGGTTACATTAATTGTCCATTATTTAGCCATTTGTATATTATTTAGCTAATCCATGCTAAAGATGTAATTCAAACACAGACTTCTCTGACTTCAAAGCTCACGCTGACTTCCCAGATGGCACTCCCATACAACTCTGCTTACTTTATAATTTTGCCTGTGGTTTACTTGACTCCAATTGCAACAAAATCCTCATTAGTTTACAATGCTTGTTAGTAACTAAATTTGGACAATCTTCCTTTTATGAGGTGTAGAAGAGCCCTGACTTAGAAGATATTTGGAGAATGTGAATTAATCTGACAAGGGCCTTTCGGGAAATAGATGACACATTCAAATGGCGTAACTAAATGTTAATAAAGGTTTTGGTGGAGTTAAGAATTTTTTTTTAAGGGATAAAGAAGCATCCTTGATATGGCAAGAGAGGGAACTACCTCCTCCATGTGATGGGAGCTGGGCGAAGGAGTCCTTATGCAAATCCCAGACCTAAGAGAGAAAGCTGTGGGAAATCACCTACCAGGAGTTCTGACGTTTGATAAGGGTGGACAGCCACTATCAACCTGTGTCCTAGGGAAAGAGCTGGAGAAATTAATACTCTGATCCTGCTTTTCTCCTGACCTCTGACCTTCTGCTGGTCTCTCTCAGTGGCTGAACTTAAAAGGAATCAGAAGGCAAAAGAGCCGACTATTGAAGTAGTCCATACTTGTCAGCTTTCTGGGCAGAGACCAAGGTGGAAACATTAGATGCGATTAAATTCTAAACACTAGATGCGAGCCAGAATGGATTTTAATTGTAACTAGTAATTAGGCCAGTTTACTTTATCAGGCTCGTGGCTATGAGATCCATCTCTACTTACGACACTAATTGGATTTAGGGAGGACTGAGGAGAAATTTTTCAGGCCAGGAGAACATTTCTGTAGAAAGAAGCTTTTCTTTTTAAATCAGCTGTAATTTTAGAACAAAATTCAAATTTATAAATTTATTCAACTCATAAGGCAAACATCAACACTTAATTTACTTAATGGAATATCTACAAATTTAAAAGTTTACTTTTTAATTTTTTTTGTCTTTTCCGAAGAAAATAACTAAAAGTAGAGATCTGGGAAGAGGCTAGAAATCCAGTTCATTTGAAGAATAAAAATGTCTTTTCCTATCTAAGATACTGAAACAAACATATATTACACATGGAAATGGAAACCATATTTTGCATTTTGTCGAATGTTTTATTTTCTTTTATCCTGACTCTGACTGTGTCTTGGTCTCCAATATTATGATGAAATAACTTACTCCTTTAGAGAGGGAATTTATTTTCTACATCTCATTCTTTAACAAGGAAGTTCATCTTTTTTTGGTGAGGATGATTGTCCTTGAGCTAACGTCTATTGCCAATCCTCCTTTTTTTGCCTGAGGAAGATTGGCCCTGAGCTAACATCTGCACCAATCTTCCTCTACTTTATATATGGACACTGCCACAGCATGGCTTGATGAGCGGTGTGTCAGTCCGTGCCTGGGATATGAACCCATAAACCCAGGCCACCAAAGCACAGCACACAAACTTAACCATTACACCACTGGGCCAGCCCCGGAAGTTCATCTTTGAGGACAGAATCAAGATCTAATTGAAGGAGGAAAACGAAAATCCAGAAACTGGGCCCAAGACCTTCACATTCCTTTAGAATTCAGACTTAACATTCTCAGGCCAGATGGAATTTCACTTGACCAGCCTAGTAGTTTTACAAAGTTTGCATCTAAATGCCCTGAGACACACTATGCATTCGTCAGTTTGTCTCAGTCCTTACCACTCCTCGTTGTCTTATCCCTTGGTTCTAACATATTCAAATTTGCCCTACAAGTTTTGATTCTCTATTTTACATCATAATCTGCTTCTCATTTTAGGAGTTCTCCATTAAAATTTTAGAGGATTGATAATAGCATCTAGTTCCACCAACCAGGAAGAGCCCAATTCCTTTCAGGTCCTTCCTCATACGACTAAATAGCGCTGGGCATAGCACAGCAACAAGCATAGCATGATTCAGAAAGGGGGAAAGCCAGACAGCCTAAGGACCTTGAGACTTGAAGACCGAGATGGCAGTGAGTTCCCTGGTTTCCTCATTGCTCCCAGATAACCTGGACAAGTTACCAGATAACCCTTACAAGTCTCCAGCCTGGAACTGCAGAAAGACATGGGCCAAAAAGCTCCTCTAAGAACAGCCTACCCCCCCAGCCAAA
The DNA here is from genome assembly GCF_041296265.1 of Equus caballus. Taxonomy (NCBI): domain Eukaryota; kingdom Metazoa; phylum Chordata; class Mammalia; order Perissodactyla; family Equidae; genus Equus; species Equus caballus. The sequence continues at coordinate 50,684,226 of NC_091703.1, read as the reverse complement.
GAATCAGGGAAAGGATGACCGAAAAACAGAAAACCTTTCTGACGATACCCACCCTCATTCCAGCTAAACACCAATGGAAATATCGCCTCCCACCTCTTGTGGTTTCAGTGCCGTTGCGTAGGGACTTTATCTTCCACCTTACTCCCCTGCTCTACAGAAACGTACATGTATTTTTTAAATTAATTTATTCATTTATCCCCTTTCACTAAGATCTTTTCATTAATATAAGTTTTTGATAAAAGAAATCATTTAGGTAATCTTGGATTTCATGGAATTTTTTTTATTCTCCATAGATCAACTCCCTAGGGAAAAAGAACAGGAAAAAAAATCACTTTATTTATTTATTTTATTATTTTATCATGGTAACATTGGTTTATAACATATAAATTTTGGGTGTACATCATTATATTCCAATTTCCGTGTAGATTACATCATGTTCACCACCTAAAGACTAATTACAATCCATCACCACACACATGTGCCTAATCACCCCTTTTGCCCTGCTCTCTCCCCGCTTCCCCTCTGGTAACCACCAATCCAATCTCTGTCTCTATGTGTTCATTGTTGTTTTTATCTTCTATTTGTGAGTGAGATTATATGGTATTTGACTTTCTCCCTCTGACTTATTTCGCTTAGCTTAATACCCTCAAGGTCCATCCACATTGTCACTAATGTCCGGATTTCATCTTTTTTTTTTTTTTTTTTAATGGCTGAGTAGTATTCTATTGTGTATATATACCACATCTTCTTTATCCATTCATTCCTTGATTGGCACCTAGGTTGCTTCCAAGTCTTGGCTATTGTGAATATTGTGAATGTAGGGGTGTATGTATCTTTACACATTCATGTTTTCCTGCTCTTTGGATAAATATCCAGCAGTGGAATAGCTGGCTCATACATTAGTACTATTCTTAATTTTTTAACAACTCCATATTGTTTTCCATATGGCTTCACCAGTTTGCACTCCCACCAAGTGTATGAAAGTTCCCTTTTCTCCACATCCCCTCCAACACTTCTTGTTGTTTTTCCATTGACCCAATCATTGTTCAGTAGCATTTTATTTAATTTCCACATATTTGTGGGTTTTCCAATTTTCTTCTTGTAGTTGATTTCTAGTTTCATACCATCATGGTCCAAAAAGATGCTTGGTATTATTTCAATCATCTTAAATTTGTTTAGACTAGTTTTGTGGCCTAATATGTGATCAATCCTGGAGAATCTTCCATGAGCATTTGAAAAGAATGTCTATTCTGTGGTTTTTGGATGGAATGCTCTCTATATATCTACTAAGTCAGTCTGGTCTAATGTGTCATTTAAGGCCAATGTTTCCTTATTGATCATCTGTTTGAATGATCTATCCATTGGTGTAAGTGGAGTGTTACATTCTCCTACTATTATTGTATTTTTGTCTATTTCTCCTTTTGTGTCTGTTAATAATTGCTTTATATATTTAGGTGTTCCTGTGTTGCATGCATAGATATTTACAAGTGTTATATCTTCTTGTTGGATTGTTCCCTTTACCATTATGTGGTGCCCTTCTTTGGTCTCTTGTTACAGTTTTTGTTTTAAAGTCTATTTTGTCTGATATAAGCATTGCTACCCCAGCTTTTCTTTGCCATTTGCATAGAGTATCTTTTTCCATCCCTTCACTTTCAGTTTGTGACTGTCTTTAGGTCTGAAGTGTGTCTCTTGTATGCAGCATATATATGAGCCTTGTTTTTTTAATACAGTTGGCCACCAGATGCCTTTTGATTGGAGCATTTAGTCCATTGACACTTAAAGTAGTTATTTATAAATATGTACTTATTGCCATTTGGTTACTTTTTTCACGAGTGTTTTAGTAGTTCTTCTTTGTTCCTTTCTTCTTCAGTTTTCCCATGTGGTTTGATTGCTTTCTTTATTAGTATGTTTCAGTTCCTTTATCTTATTTTTTTTGTATTTATTATGGGTTTCTTGTTTGAGATTACCATGAGGTTCATATATAATAACATACATATATAGCAGTCTATATTAAGTTGATGGTCTCTTTAGTTTGACCTCTTGCTAAAAGCTCTACTCTTTTACTCCTCTCCTCCCACATTTTCTGTTTTTGATATCATATCTAGCCTCTTTTTTGTGCGTGTATATCCATTACCCTCTCATAATGGAAATAGATAATTTTAGTACTTTTGTCTTTTGACCTTCATATTAGCTTCATGGGTGGTTGATCTGCTACCTTCACTGCTGCCTTTACCAGTGATTTTATTGGGCTTTTGTGGATAATTTTCTTATTTCTGTTTGTGGTCTTCTCTTTCCTGCTTAAAAAAGTCCCTTTAGCATTTCTTGTAAGGCTGTTTTCCTCATGATAAACTCCTTTAGTTTTTACTTATCTGGGAAAGTCTTTATCTCTCCTTCCATTCTGAATGATAACCTTGCTGGGTAGAGTTTTCTTGACTGTAGGTTTTTCCCTTTCAGCACTTAAAGGTATTGTGCAACTCCCTTCTAGCCTCTAAGGTTTCTGCTGAGAAGTCAGCTGATAGCCCTATGGTGTTTCCTTTCTATGTAACGTGTTGCTTTTCTCTTGCAGCTTTTTGGATTCTCCTTTAATCCTTGACATTTTAATTATAATGTGTCCTGGTGTGGGCCTCTTTGGGTTTTTCTTTTTTGGTGCTCTCTGGGCTTCCTGGATATGGATATCTGTTTCCTTCCTTAGGTTAGGAAAATTTTCAGCTACTATTTCTTCAAGTAGATTCCCTGCCCCCTTGTCTCTCTCGTCCTTCTGGGACACCTATAACCTATAATACAGATGTTAGTGCACTTGATGTTGTCTCAGAGGTCCCTTAGACTGTCCTCATTCTTTTTAATTTTTTTTCTTTTATCTGTTCAGCCTGGGTGATTTCCTCTAGTCTTTTGTCCATCACGCTGATCCATTCTTTTGTATCGTCTACTCTGCTATTGAATCCCTCTAGTGAATTTTTCATTTCCAGTATTGTAGTCTTCATTTCTGATTGGTTCTTTTTATATTTTTCAATTCTTGTTGAAGTTTTCACTGAGTTATTTCTCTTCTCCCAAGATCAGGAAGCATCCTTATGACTCTTTGTTTATACTCTTTGTCAGGGAGAGTGTTTACCTCTGTTTCATTTGTTCTTTGTCTTGGGTTTTGTCCTGTTTCCTTACTAGAAACATATTCTTTTGTCTACTCATTTTGTCTTTTTCTCTGTGCTTACATCTATGTATTAGGTAGGTTAGCTACATCTCCTGATCTTGGAAAGGTGACCTTATGTAAGGCGTGCCTTATGAGGCCCAGCAGTGTGCTTCCTTCTCGTCACGAGTTCCAAATGTTCCAGGAGTGTTCCCTATGTGGACTTCATGTGTCCTTCTGTTCTGGCAGAGTTGCTGTTACTGCAGATGCCAAGGGAGGCTAGGCAATCCCCCTGGATGGCTGGTTGTAATGCTCAGGTGCGTGTGGCTGCTATGGACCCTTCAGTCACTTTATTGGATATGAGGAGCCCCAGCATTTGTCTGCAATGTCTACTAGCACCTTCTTCTGGCAGTTTTTCTGTTAAATGAGTAGGCCCCGAGTGTGGCTGATTGCTAAGTGCAGGGGCTTACAATTGCTAGAGGCCTCCAGCCTGCAAGGCTGTTGTCAACCTTTTCAAGATTGCAACTGAGTCATGCTGGCCCCTGGCATGGACACACCCAATTGTTTCAGACTTTGGAAGGTGGGGCCAATCCACTATGTGGATGTTTGAGAAGCACAAGTCTGCTGCAGCTGATAAGTCAAATCTCCTACAGGGCCACACACAGCATCAACATAGTCCTGCCCCAAGTGCATTCCCTAGCTCTCTGAAGTAGATCCAGTCACCTTGCTACAGAAGCTCTACACACTATACCAAGGCAGGCCCACCCCTCGCACACTCCCTGCCCTGCAGAGGCAGACCCACTTGCCCAGCTGCAGGGGTTGCAGGCATCCCGCACATGCAGGCCCACAAGTTGCTTGAGGGCTTGCTGTTGGGTGGGGCCAGTCCCCAGGATGGGCTGTCTGCCTGGCTGAGCTGGATTAAATCACTGCTCTAGTAGGCGGTGTAGGCCCCTGTACTACTAGGCCAGGGGAAGAACTCCAACGGCATCTGTCATCATCTGTGTCAACGCGCATGTACTAGGTCACAATAATGGCTGCCACCAATGCCTCAGTCCCTGGGGAGGTGGTTCTAGCCTGGAGAGGGCTCACCTCTCACCAAGATGCACCCAGAGCCTATCAACTGTGTCTCTTTTCAGCAAAGGACTATGCGCATTTCTTTCTGGTGATTTTAGAGTGCTTTCCAAAATGGATTTAATTTGTGTATGGGCCCTTTAAGTAGGCTTTTATGCCCCCTTACATCTGATAGCTTTTCTAGAGGTATTCCCCGTTGCTGTCAATAGCCAACAAAGTCAAATATTATGACGTTTGTCTTGGTTGTGCCAAGTTTAAAAGCTGCTTATTGTGGTATTACTCCCCCACTCAAATCTCCCACTCCTCCAGGGAAGGCATCATACCTTAAGTTTGCTCTTGGCCAGCTGTGAAGTGCCAGGGCTAGAAGGTGGCTTTTTTTCTCTCCATAAAGGAATTTCTGCCTTTTGTACCTCAGTCAGCACTGTCCCTTATTGTGGGGGTTCCTTTTATTCAGTTTTCAGTTCTCCCTCAGTTGTAATTGTTCCAAGAGTAGTTGTAAATTTGTTGTGTCTGTGGGAACATGTGAGTTCAGAGTCTGCCTATGCCTCCATCTTGGTGTTGTCTCAACAACCACTTTGAATTGTAGTTATGTGTCTCATTCTTATCCTACTCTAATAGCTTACTTATTTAACTTTAGCTCAATTCACTTCCAAAATGTTCTTTGTTTTGCTCAGCACAAATTCTTCTGACTTGTTCTTTCAATCTCATTTCTGTAGCTAGTGTGTATTTCAAATTTTTACTTTATTTTTAATCCTTTGTTTTAATTTAATTTAATGTTTTTCTAAGTTTGAGTATGATTTCTGCATGCTTTTATAAAGTTTAGCTCTTATATCACAGCTAAATTCTTACTCTTTATTGTTGTTTGATTTACCACTTCAGGAAAATAGTATAATTTGTTATAGTTGTTATAATGCATACCAATCAGGGTAGAAGACTGATGGGTGTAGACACATAAGGGTAGAACACCCTGCTTAACCTTCCATTGCTCCCAAGTGAATCTCCTCCATTCCCAAGAAGTAGCTTTCCTGCTAGAGAGGAAACAGCCAGAGGACCCTGCTGTTCAACTTAGGCCAGTGTCCCTATACATATTTTTTTCCAAACTTTTTTTTTTGAGGAAGGTTAGTCCTGAGATAACATTTGCTGCCAATCCTCCTCTTTTTTGCTAAGGAAAATTGGCCCTGAGCTAACATCCATGCCCATCTTCCTCTACTTTATATGTGGAATGCCTACCACAGCATGGCTTGATAAGCAGTGTGCAGGTCCACATCCAGGATCTGAACTGGTGAATCCCAGGCTGCAAAGCAGAAAGTGTGACCTTAACCACTGCACCACCAGGCTGCCCCCAAACATTTTTTTCATGAAGAAGATTGGCCCTGAGCTAACATCTATTGGCCATCCTCCTCCTTTTGCTCAAGGAAGATTGTCACTGAGCTAACATCTGTGCCAATCTTCCTCTATTTTGTATGTGGGATGCTGCCACAGCATGGCTTGATGAGTAGTGTGTATGTCCATGCCCTGGATCTGAACCCATGAACCCCAGGCCACCTAAGCAAAGTGTGTGAACTTAACCACTACACCACTGGGCCAGCCCCAGTGTCCCTATATTTTGAGTTACACTCTCCTTTAAATTTACATTAGGTCTACTTGGGGTCTTTTTTTTTTCTTTTTTAATGTTTTATAGGAAAAATTATTATAATTATTATCCACTTATAATATTTTCTTGGAAAAATGATTACTGATTGTTGATGATAATAGCAACCACTTGAGGATTTCTTTATGTTTTGCAAATATTTTCATATCTGACTTTTTTCTCAGTTTACAGTCTGACTCTGTATTGGTAATTCAATTAAATACAATAATCATGTACTCAGAGAATATGTCTTTAAGGATTGTTTCATGTGTTTATGGGTCAAAGAACCTAAAAATAATGATCTTTGTTTTTTAGTTTCATGGGAAGAGAAGGTTGGCACTTATAAACTAATGAGAAAATGATACATGATTACAGGTATTAAGACTACAAAACTAACATATTTAACAAATAATATGAGTCATACTGATATTAAATGGCATTGGGCAATAGGAAGGAGTTTGATTTTCTTTCTTGACTCTCATTAGTGGGAGAGGCATGATGGAATAGGTGGAAGCTGACATCCACATATACACTGATTCTGATTCTAACTGTACTTTCTTGATGTTTCATACTGGTTTCGAGATTATAACTCAAAGCCTTAGACTTTAGGCTTAGACCATGATATCCATTCCTAATTCTTAGTCCTGGGTTTCAGGTGCCTTTTTTTGCTTAATTACCCTCAAGGTGTTTCTTAAGATTCCAAAAGATGGTGGATCTTCCCACGCAATATACAGCCATTTGTTCATTCAACACGTTTATTGAGCACCTGGAAAATGTCAGATGTTGGGACAGAAAACGGGGACATAGTGAGGCCTTTGAGTAGCTCATAGTCTACTAGAGAAATTTGCAATCTCATACACTCAACTTTTTAGATTCTGGCTTCCTAATTATTAAAAAATGGAATATTCTCACCATCCTTTCTGACATTCTCTCTTACATGAAAGAAACTACCACCCTCCCTTCTGTTAGATCGCCTTAGCGAAATTTGTTGCCAAAAGGCTCATCAAGAGGTTTTCAGCAAGTGTTAGCCAGCTTAGTGTATGCATATTAAATGAAACCCCAAATAAAATCATCTAATATGGAGAGTAAGGAAAAGCTGATACCTGTAGACTATAGACAGGTGAATATGTTTATGATGGTGATGGCAACACACACTGTGGGCCAGCAATACACTGGAAGGAAAATTAACAAGTGGCTGCCACAAAATACAGAAGGTTGACACTGTCCTTTGAGAAAGAAAATGTGTAATTATAGTTCTGGATGATAAAATTCATTGGAATAGCTTAGTAGCACCGATTTTAAATGCTGTACTTTTAAAGTCACAGTCTGTGTAACTAAAATTTGTTATTAAATACTTGCAGATACAGAAAAATTCAAATTTATTTTAAATAAGAATGCTATGTTACATTTTTAATTTTCAAAGTATACTAAAATCCAAATATTCAGTAAAAGTTGAAGAATTATTACTAGTTCTGTGAAGCATAAGAGGATAGATTTCATTTTTTTAGAGACTTTTAATTCAGTGCTAGTCCCTGAACTGTGCAAAAGCAGGTTTAAGGGATTAAAATTGTGCTTAGGACTGTTTGTATCTGCAAGCAACAGCACTAATGATGTTAGTCTTTGATCTTCAGAACTCTCATTCCAGGAGTTAAGGTAGAGATGACCAGGGGACCATAGAGTATAGCCCTCTCCGTGTCCCTGGGAAGAAAGCTGTTCCGTGGAGCACAATGACCCTGAATTCACTCACCATGAATTTCCTGTCTGTTAATTTGCTCTAAGGAAAATGCTTCTGAGTTAGATTAATGGAAATTTTTGTATCAAGAATTTGGAACAGATGGCCACACTGTGAAACTGCTTACACTCAGCCCCACAGACACAGGTTAGACTTGTTGAAACAACTGGGCTTATGAAGGTGTGAGGAAAGTTATATATAATTCAACTATTTAAGACCAAAGAACTTCAGTTGCAAAACAAAGTCGTCATTTCCCAACGAATGATATGTATTATATAAAATGTGTGATGTTATGTAATGTGTCAGGTTATATAACACGCATTGTGGTACATTAAATGGGGTCAGAAGAACAAATACTTTTAGAAAACACTGTTTTGAACAAAGTTAAACAAACTGTTCAATTGCATCACTTCTCAGACTCTGTTGACTCTGTCCCATAAAAGGAAGCATGTTAATAGTCTTTCTTAATAATTAGTAAGCTCCGAACCATCTATTTAATTGATATTCCACAAATAATAATTTGGAAAACACTGATTCAGATTAATAAAGAGAACAACTATTTTTTCCCTCTGCTTTGAATATTGGCATGTTGTTGCCGTATATTACTTTAATAGACAATGTATATCGATAGCTCCATTCTATCTTGACTAAGTTATATTACTTAATTTTATTAAAGCATCTATTTTTTTAAAGAGCTAAGGTATGAAGAAAGAAAGGAAAAAATCACTTATATTTAACACTGATTTCCAGGTTTCTTGAAATATTGTAAAAGTACAACCTAGCACAAGTGAGAAATATATGTATATATATTTCCTTCCCAATGACTTACAGAACAATCTTTCTTGTATGGCTTACACAACAATCTATATTGCATATGTGAGAAATACATATATGTTTGTATACATAAATGTACACATATATATTTCACGCTCCATTGGGTAAATATAAATTTTCCTTTGTTAGCTATGTATAAAATCAGTATATCATGTAAAATGACCACTATTGAATAATATATAAAGTTAAATTAAACAAATATTAACAATCACTGAATATGATACGATGATTATGGGTAATTATTTTCATGGATTTCAAGTTTTATAGAGTAAGCATATAATTTGTAGCTATCATAATTTTAATTATTCTAAACATTTTTAATGTAACTTAACATTACAATTTTGTGAAATAAAAGATAGTATTTCGAAAAAGATTAAATGCTAATAGTGGCTCACGGCTTGCTTCATTCATTCAACAAATATTTATGAAACTCATCTTGTATGCCAGGCAAATTCTAGATCTAGTCCTGGCCTTCATAATTCCAATAAGCTGAGAGAGACAGATTTAATCAAACTATACAAATATCCTAATAAAGCTGGAAGGAGAGGTGCTTGATTCTGTGAGAAATGCTAATTGTGCATTGTAGCCCAGGTGCAGAGGCCAGGGAAGGCACCCGGAAGAGTGATATTGACTGAGACCTTCTAGAGGAGAAGGCGTGAACCACCTGAAGATGAGGAGGGAAGAGCATTCCAGGCAACAGAATAGCATGTGCATAAGCATCATTCTAGAAAGTTACATAAATACTACAAGAGATTAGAAGTTACTAAAGTGCATCAGTTGCTAGGGAGAGATGGTATTGGAGGAGCTATAAAGGAGAGAGGAAACCATACCAGGCGGCCTGTCATATAAGCCATTGGGAAGGAGAAGGTTAGGGTCGGCCTGCAGCTCACTGCTTCCTGTCCTGGTGCTATTTCAGTGGTTCAGGTGAAATGTGATGGTAGCTTGCAATTTGGAAGTGGTGGTGGAGATGGGGAGAAATAAACAGATTCAAGAGACAGGAAGTAAAACTGATAAGAGAGATTTGATGAATCTGATATGGAGGTAAGGACAGAATAAAATTACTTGATAATTCTATTTTTGGAGCTTGTGGAAGTAGATTAATGGGTTGGTCATTAACTGAGATAGCAAAAGAGAGAAGATTGTGACATTGTGAATAAACAATTATGGGTCCTATTTGAAACATGTGGAGTTGGAGGTGCCTTTGAAGTATACGGGAGAAAACATCAATCTAGATTTGGAGCTCACATGGGAGTCCTAAGAGAGAAATGCATATTTAGTATTCATATGTGTAGAGAAAAGATTTGGACATATGAGTGTGGATGAGAATGCCTCGAGAGAACACTCTGGGATAAGCAGAGGACCTAGGACTCAACCTTGAGCAAATTTATAGTTAACATCTGAGAAGAGGAGGATGAACCTGAGAAAAGACAAGGAACAAACAGAGAAGTAGAAGGAAAATCATGTTAATGTCACTTCATAAAAGCTAAAGGGAAAAAAGTATTTAGAAAAATAAGTGATTACCAGTGAATGCTGCTAAGAAATGACCTAGGATAAGGACTGACAAAGCTTCTTTAAAAATTATATGACTATCAAGCAAACTAGAGACTAAAAGTAAGGGATTTGGAAGACCTCTTGACAAAAAGCTGGCATAGACTTTTACAATACCTTCCTTACTCTGAGAGAAATCTGGCTTTAAGTCAATATTTAGCATGTAATAAAAAGATTTCTCAAGGGCTGGCCCAGTCGCACAGCAGTTGAGTGCACACTTTCCACTTTGGCAGCCAGGGTTTGCGGGTTCGGATCCCAGGGTGCGGATATAGCACCACTTGGCAAGCCATGCTGTGGTAGGCGTCCCACATATAGAGGAAGATGGGCACGGATGTTAGCTCAGGGCCAGTCTTCCTCAGCAAAAAGAGGAGGATTGGTGGCAGATGTTAGCTCAGGGCTAATCTTCCTCGAAAAAATAAATAAATAAATAAAAGATTTCTCTTTTCCTAGTGATAAGATCATGGTAAAATTAAAATCCAATATTTTCAAAATTTTTAAGTTGTAGCTATGTTTATTGTAAAAGATGTTTCAATAATATTTTATACTTTACTGTTCAATATTTGTGATATTATTTCTTTTTTTTTAAGTAAACAAATAAGAGCACTTCTACTAATAATGGCCTTCATCAAACTTCAGGCTCAAGTCATTGTCTGCCATAAGTAGATAGCATATGCTAATTAATAGTTCTGTTCTTGAGTGTTGAATGTAGTTACCAAACTGAAAAATCTAAAGTGGGGACAAATTTTTTTTAAGATTTTATTTTTCCTTTTTCTCTCAAAGCCCCCCGGGTACATAGTTGTCCATTTTTAGTGTGGGTCCTTCTAGTTGTGGCATGTGGGATGCTGCCTCAGCATGGCTTGATGAGCGGTGCTATGTCTGCACCTACGATTCAGAACTGGCGAAACCCTGGGCCGCTGAAGCAGAGCGCACAAACTTAACCACTCTGCCACAGGGCGAGACCCCTGGAGACAAGTTTTTAACAGGAACAAAGGGTGGTTAAACACAGACTAGATTCATTTTGTAGCCAGTTCTAAAGGAGAAGAATCTGGCAGAACATCTTGAGAGTTGTGAAAGTTGAGGTAGCTTTGAGGCTCAGTCTTCTGAAGAGAAGTTGAAAAGTCTTCTGCAATTGTTTTTAGACATTTTCGACTCTCAAATTTTTCCTGAATTATAGTGCTATGGAATTCTCCCTTCGATTGTCAGTTTTGATCAGTAAGTGAGCCAATTCCAAAAATATGTTAAAAAAATTTTAATATGTTTTTTATAAAAAAAGTGTTTTGCATAATTGATGGAAATGACAAAGAAGTCAAGTGAGAAAATCCAGCCTTAAATAAACATCATAACCCAAAAACTGGTAGCCTGGAATAATCTTCCATCAGCAAGATGGTAGCAAATAAAAACAAAATTCCAAAATAGAGTGGATAGACACGGAGGAAGCAGGAGGCTTCACTCTGTGCCACCAATAGCATCATTAAAAAATAAATTGTATTGATAATATAAATAATAGAATATGACCATAAACATCACTGTAGTAAAGAAGATTTTGAGGCAGCTTAGTAAAATCCCTGAGAAATAAAATAATCTTGAAAGGGACAGAAAAATATAGTGTCTGAAATATAATTTTGGTTGGTCACTAGTCATCATTTAATCTTAGCAAGACTCTTCCCTGACCCGAACTCTCACATTATACAGGCATGTCCAATTTCTCTCTAAAAAATAATCAAATATGTGAAATGAGCACTGATTGAATCAAACCCAGAAGGCAAGATGGTAGGAAGTTGTTGTGTTCTTGATTGATTATGAGAAACAACAGCCAGATTGATAGAGAGGTGACAGTTCTGTAAAAAACGGGTGACATCTCCCTTGGCTAACTTGTGTTTGGACTTTAGCAGAGCAACAAAGGTGAGAGGGATCCCCTGTGTCTCTTGCTACTGCCTCCCTCAGTTTTGAGTTGATGGTCTAGCAAAGTACCACCTTGGTAAGAAGCATCCCTTTAATCCTAATTCAAAACAACTGTAAATCTAGGAGATTCTACTAGCCCAGGATTTCTCTACCTTAGTACTATTGACATTTTGGGCTGGATTATTCTTTAGTATGGGAATAGTCCAGTGCATTGCAGAACGCTGAGCAACATCTCTATCCTCTACTTATTAGATGCTATTAGAAACCTCCCAAGTTGTGACAACCAAAAATGTCTCCAGGCATTTCCAAAGGTCCCCTGGGAGGTAAAAACAGTCCCTCTTTGAAAACAACTGCACTGTGCCATGTACAGGACCTATATGAGAAGCAATATTCTAGGTGTCTGGGGCCAGAAGCAGTAGGAAAACTGTACTCCCCTGAGGACCATACAGATTTAAGCAATAACACATTTCTGCAGCCCATTCTGTACAAGGGACCATTGAAAGCAAATATAGAGAGAGAGTCATTGTAAGGTTTGGCCTTCATTCTGTCTCTTCCTCAATTACTCAGCTGCTCTGGACCTATTCCTGCTTTAATTTGTCTGTGATATAGTCAGGAAAATAGGGATGTCTAGTGTTGAGGAAGACAATTATTAAGAAGAAATGCTAGAGAAATACATATAACTCTATTGCCAAAAATGAATATAATTTTACTAATTATTTCTATTGGCAAGTTTCCTTCAAAATGGAGGGTACGTCTTAATTGTATAAAGCTGGAAATCAACTACAGTTTATTTTGTTTGTGTATAGAGTAAGTTCAACTAGTTCAAAACACTAGCAAGAATTTCCATTTACATAAAGCTTCATACATTTTTAAAAAACTTATTAAATACACTATAATTTATAACTTTCAGTATCCTAGATTGAAATTATTTTTGTTCCTTTTTTTTAGATGAAGAAGTTAAGGCTCAAAGAAGTTAAGTGACTTGTCCCAAGATGTGTGTGTGTTTGTGTGTGTATGTATGGAAGCGATGGAAGAGCTGGGATTTGAACCCAGATGTTAGACTATTGGGTCTGTCAAGAAGTGGCATCAAGTAGAAAGTATTGAAGAGCCTGATTTCATAAAAATACGAGGGATCATAATTAGAATATCAATTTTTATATAAATGACATATGTAAATAACCTGGAGCTATTTTATTTACAAGGCAATTAAATTGGTCTTTTATAGTCATGTTTGCATCAAAAACTTACTTTATAATCCCCATTTTTTCACAGACTTTAAAAGCTGAAAAAATCAGGTCAACTGTCTGCATTATTTCAGATTTGGTGGCAAAAACTGAATGGAATTTTTCCTGTACAGAAAAAAATAACATATGTCTTCCGCCCCCACCCCCCCCCATGTTTAAGCACTGCAGGGACAATAAAAAGAAAAAAAACCCAACTTTGCCCTTCATTTTACTCTTCTGGCAGGAACACAGCAGCAGAGCAGATGTCAAGAGTCATATTCAGCATTTTAGGAAGAAAATTTGTTAGTCATCTGCTAACTGTGGGGAGCATTGGCAGTGCTTGAAATCTGGCAACAGCAGGGTTTAGAGCTGCAGTGAATTCCCCCAGACAGACCTGAATCAGGAAACAGGAGGCTTGTTACAGGGCAAAAAGGTGGTGGATCCATCCCAAATGGTACCAGTCATGCTGTCTCATGACTTACAAAGAGTTTAACATAACTGTGATATTTACCATGAAAATAATTTAAGGTCTGTTGTTAAGTTGGAAAAAGCAGATCAAAAGACAGGTATTCATTCAATGAACTCATTTAATTTAATTATTTATGTATACATATGGGTGTATTCATTCCCAGAGTGAAAGCAATGTATTTCCAGAAAGAAGGGTAAAGGTAAAAATGTTAATGGTGGTGTCCATGCAGTAGGGGGGAAGTATAGGAGGCGTGATTTTTGTTTTTTCTATTTGCCTATAAGTTGTTTCTGAGTTTCTTTATAATCAACATTTATTACATATGAGATATTTTACATTATTATTGGTTATTAAATAATCTTTATATTATTATTTAAGTTATTAATGAGCCATTATTATATAGAGAAGGACACATGCCCTTATCTATCATTTGTGTCATCAAAGTCCCAGAGAAGAAAAAGAGAGTTGGGCTGAAAATATGCTCAAAGATAGCTAAAAACTCCCCAAATTTGGCAAAATACATAAACCTAGAGATTTGGGAAGCTGAGTGAACCCAAACAGGATAAATTCAAAGAAATCCATACCAAACCACATCATCATCAAACTTCTGCTAATGACAAAGAAAAAAAAGTTGAAATCAGCAAGAGAAATGACATGTTGCCTATACATGGGAGAAACAATTTGAGTGACAGCAGACTTCTCATCAGAAACCGTGGAGTCCAGAAGAAAGCGGCACAATATTTTCCAGTTGCTCAAAGAGAAGGACGTCAACCTGTCATTCTACATCCAGTGAAAATAACCTTCTGGAATGAAGGGGAAATCAAGATATTCTCAAAAGAAGGAAAGCTATGATAATCTGTCAGCAATAGACTACCTTGAAAAGTATGACTAAGGGAATTCTCTAAAGACAAAAGAAATTATAAAAGCAGGAATCTTGGAATGTAAAAACGAAGGAAAAATAATGGAAAGAATAACTATATGCGTAAATATAATACATTTTCCTTTATCACTTGAGTTTTCTAAACTAGATATGATGGTTGAAGCAAAATTTCTAACACTGTACAATGTGGTTGTAAATGTACACAGAGGACATATTTAAAGCAATTATATTGCAAATGGGAGAGGGTCATGGGACATAAAGGGAAGTAAGGTTTCTAACTTCACTTAAGTGATAAAAAGACAGCAGCAGAAGAGCATTTGCTACAAAGTGAGTTAAGCAAGGTTACTACCTAGACACAAGATAAAAATACTAATTGCATTTTTATACAGAAAGAATGAATATGTGGACACAAATTAGGAATACAATACAATTTACAACGACTCACAAAAAGAGATGAAAGAGTTAGGTCACTTATTTTTTAAACAGATTTATTGGAATGTCATTCACATGCCATACATTTTGTTCATTAAAGTGTACCATTCAATAGTTTTTAGTGTATTCACAGATATATGTAACAATCACCACAATTTTAGAAACCTTTTATCACCTCTCAAGGAAATTCCATACCCTTTAGTTATCAACCCCTATTCCTTACATCCCTCTCCCCAGCCCTAAACAACCACCAATTTACTATTTGTCCCTATAGATTTTCCACTTCTGGATTTCAATATGAATAGAATCATATAATACATGGTCTTTTGTGACTAGCTTCTTTCGTTTAGCATGACATTTTCAAGGTTCATTCATGTTATAACGTGTATCAGTGCTTCACTCATTGTTATGGCAAAATAATATTCCATTGTATGGATTTACCCCATTAGTTTATCCAGTCATCAGTTGACGGATGTTTGGATTGTTTCCACTTTATTATGAATAGTGCTGCTATAAACGTTTGTGTACAGGCTTTGTGGAGATGTATGTTTTCATTTCTCTCTGGTATGTATATACCTGGGAGTAGAATTGTTGTGTCAAGTCTACTGATATGCTTACTGAAGGAACTGTTCAGCTTGTCACTATTTGTTTTTTCATATCTAGTATTTGCAATCAATTCATTTTCTAGTATCTATCTTTAATGAAATTCATATATTTTAATAGTTTTTTTTAAACTCTACTTATTTTACTTATCTGATTATTTACTTCATAGTTACTTTAACTTCTTTTATAGTTTCAATATCTGTGTTGTATCTGAGTCTGGGTCTAACGATTTCTTTGTCATGTGGCTGTATGTTTTTCTTTTTCCTTGCCTTTTTGTATGCCTTTTAATTTTTTGTTGAAATTTGGACATTTTGTGTGCGAGGGAAGACTGAGTTAAATAGACTTCATGCCTGGAAATGAGTGCACCTTGTTTTTGGCTAGAACATTAGTTTGGGATTTGAATTAATCTAGACAGGAGTTGGGCTGGGTTTGTAGCCCAACCACGATGACCTTTTCTCAGAACACCTGCCAATCTTTTTTGTGAGCATTAATTGGGGTCCCAGGAGTAAAAGCTTGCACGAGGGCACAAACTCTTCATATATCTGTGGTCTGCTACGATTCTGCACTTCACCACCGGCTCTTACTCAGTCTCTACAAATTCACTGACAATTCCAGCTGAAATCTTCTTACTGATGCTCAGGCGTGTGTGCTCTAAAGCTGCGGCTCAGCTGATGTTCTGTCTCTCCCAACAGGTATATTTCTCTCTTTAGATTTGGGCTAGTTGGCTGCCCTGAGGTCCTAACTCTGCTGGCTCGAGAAACGTGAACTTGCAGTTTATCTGGCTTGTTTGTTGCTGTAGTAAGGATGGGAACAGCTCTTTTTTTGCTCTCTACATTTCCAAGAGGAAATGGGAATTGTAAAAGAACACATTGTAACTTTTATATGTATATATTCCATTAAGTTTCATATATATATATATTTGTGTCCATGTACGCGCATATGAAGGGCCAGATAGTGAATATTTTAGGCTTTGCAAGCCGTAAGATCCCAGCAACAATTGCACAACTACATAACTCTGCTGTCATAGTACAAAAGCAATCAGAGGGAACACGTAAATAAATGGGAGTGGTGTGACCCCCGCAAACTTTACTTACAAAACAGGCTTTTGGTAAATTAGGCCCCTGGTCTGTAGTTTGCCAGCCCCTGCTCTAGAGTCCGGCAGAATTGTTTTGTACTGAGAAGAAAGAAGGCAAAATAAAATAGAATAAAAGCGGGCCAGAGGTATAGATTTTAGGCAAGAATTTAAAGGACAGAGACTAAAAAGTAAAACCTGAGATATTTTCATTGGAAAACAATAAAATATATTTCTCTGTTAATAAGAATAGAGTTAAATCATTGGAACTTAACCACACATAAAGTCTTTTGCCTTAATTTCAATTTATTTTTACCACTGCACTGGCAGCGTGGGGAGAAGAGAGACAAGACTTAACAGGGAGCTATCATAGGGACATTAAATTTGCTTACTCACTTCTTGGGATGTAACTGTCAATATTTGATAAATATGTCCTAAAAAATCTAAATTCATATAAGTTGATTTAGCAACAATGGTTTAACAAAAGCAACTCTCTGCAGGTTTCAATGCATTGGGATTGATTTAGACAATATACTGGAAATAGCTTCCTGTATTTATCAAGCAACCTTAGCAATAGTCTTGTGTAACTTTATTTTTACAGGCTAAGTGATGTTCTAAATTAATTCTAAACCATGGCTAGGTTTTCCTGCCTAGAGAGGGTTGCCAAATAAAATACAGGACCCCTCCCCATCCAGTTAAATCTGAATTTTAGATAATCATTGAATAATATTTTTAATAAAGGTATGTCCCAGATATTGCATGGGACATACCTATGCTTAAAAAAAATCATTGTTTTTCTGAAATTCAAATTTAACTGGATGTACTGTAATTTTATTTACTAAATCTTGTGTCCTTATACCTAGAATTTATAATTTATGTTCTACCTTTAAAATGTAGGTGTTAACATACAGTATATCCCTAAGTTGTTAATCACAGCCCTTTTCCAATCATACTGATTTTTCTGTACACTCTACCTCCTTCTTTACTCAAATATGCCTTTCAAAGAGCAGTCCAGACCACCTACAAGGAATCATCTGGAGAAGAAGTGATGGTTAAAAATTACACCTGACTATTTGAATTCTGAGATTGAATCAGTTCCAGCCATCTGCATTTCAAAAAGCACCAAGGATGTTTGTATGCACAAATAAAATCGAGAATGATTATATTAAAGAGATGCAACAGAGCCTGTGAAAAACAATCAAATTTCAAAGAGAGTGTGAATAATTACGAGCCTCAGGCCTTGGTGGTGATACCTCTAAATGTGGTAGTGGTAAGAGGAGGAGAGACAAGGCCAACGTAGCAGGTGCCTAGGCTCTCTGCAGTTCCACTTGTCACTTCAGCTGGAGCCATTCAAAGCAGGTTTCTCTGCCCTGACATCTGGAAGATGACTTCCAGCATCTCCAGCTGTGACTGCAAATGGACTGACTTCAATTTGACCAGCTGCTGTGGACAACTATTATGCTTCTAATCAACTCCATGAGTCATAAAACCATTTTAGCCACTAAACAATCAGCCAGCTTTCCGGCCATCAATGTATCCAACACGCTGCAATCATTTGAGAAGACAATTCATCAGTCATTCAAGAAACACTGTGTCTTCTTGCTGAGAGCTAAATTGCTGGCTAGGATGGAATTGGAAAGTAATACTTCAGCACTGTTGATTGCTCACCTGGTAAAATTTATTTGATGCCATTTATGTCATGATCACAGCCTGAAAAACAATTTCTGAAGCCCTTACGATGAACTGATTTAGGTAACTTTAGATTATACTAACGAAATTGAGATTGGCTAAGGACTCATCTCTAAGAAAGCATTACCCATAAATCTGAGTATTCCTGAGCATATATTAGGTCAGCGATGCTAAATTTAGATTCACTATGGGCCAGAATTTCCTTACGTTTGATAGCATTGATCCTACAAGTAAAAGATGTCAGGATGGGAAAACTATAGGTTAGAGAAATCTGAATAGTAACCGTGATCAGGGGAATGGAGAATTGTTAGGTAGGAAGCTGTGAAACTTGGTTTCCAGTCTGCAAAGGTGCTATTAGAAACTCTGCTCTAGAGCATAGTTTTAAATTTTATATCAGCTTTTTTTTCTTGCTTAAAACGCGTCTTTTTTCAGTTTTAATCTTGTTCACTTCAAGTCTTGGGCCTGTAATATTCAGTTAAGCAGATTGTCATATAACCTGGCTAATGTTTCTTTAGTGTCCTGAGATTTGATTTCTTTGCCTCACAACGAATAAGAATATTGTCTGCTTTACCAGCTAACACAAACATAACACAAAGAGTAATATAATTATAATCAATCTGTGAAAATGTTAAGCATCTGATCTGTGCCAGGTGAGAAAATAGTTGAAAAAAAAAACTAGTTAGGATGCTTTTGCCAGCAAATAGCAAAATACTGCTTAAACAATAAGAGAATTTATTTTCTCTCTTGAAATGTGAAAGCAAGGAAGCTTTGGAATTGACATAGCGATGTAACCAAATCATCAAAGTTTTAAACTTTATTCTTCTTTCCACCATGGAAGCCTCAGTCTGCTGGCTCTTCTTCTCAGGCTTGTATCTTTGTGTTTACAGTGTGGTTGATACAACTCAGGACAGCGTATATTCATGTATTCAAGTCCACAGGCACACACACACAAAATGAGGTAGCTTTTCCTTGCTCATCTCCTTCTTTCAAGAATTAAAATTTTTTCCCCAAATCTCCCAAGGGCCTTTCTCTTGGGTCCATTATCCAGAACAACCATCTCCCTCTGTACTGGGGGACAGGGCCTAGCAGCCGGAAATAATGGTGGCATGGCAGATGAGACTCAGACAACTGCTGAGTAGCCAACCAACATATGACTGCAATAAGTAGCGGACTTTTTCTTAGCTTTAAAGGCTTACAAATTGCTATAGTTGTTGGACATATAATTTAATTAGATCTTTTGTATACTAATTTACATTTGAAAATTACTTAAACGTTATTTCACCTACCTGTGACACTAGCCATGTGAAGTATACATTATCACTATCTCCTTCTGCAAATAAGAAAATTAAGTCACGGGCCAGCCTGGTGGCACAGTGGTTAAGTGTGCACATTCCACTTCCGCAGCCCGGGGTTCACTGGTTTGGATCCCGAGTGTGGACATGGCACCGCTTGGCACGCCATGCTGTGGTAGGCGTCCCACATATAAAGTAGAGGAAGATGGGCACGGATGTTAGCTCAGGGCCAGTCTTCCTCAGCAAAAAGAGGAGGATTGGCAGTAGTTAGCTCAGGGCTAATCTTCCTCAAAAAAGAAAAAAGAAAATTAAGTCACAGAGTGAACAAAATAGATTAATAAAGATTACAATTTAAGCTTTCTTGCATGTTGCAGTATAAAAAGTCTCGGTGCACAATGACAAGAGATAACAATATTGCTTTTGGAGGCAATACACTTAAGTCAGAATGGGGGAGGCAGTTGCTCTATGGTATCAATACAACTGTAAAACAGCTGCTGTTATAGATATAGAAACCAAAGAAAGTAGCAGACAGGAACCATTGGAGATCAATGAAATGCTAAATTCTGTGGTATTTACCATTAGTCTGTGTAGTGGGTTGAATTTTGGCTCCCAAAAAGATATGCCCATGTCCTAACCCCTGGAAACTGTGAATACGTCATTTGGAAAAAAGAGTCTTTGCAGATATTAGAGTGGGCCCTAAATCCAATGACAGGATTTCTTACAAGAGAAAAGCAAAGGGAGATTTGACACATGGAGATACAGGAGAGAAGGCCATATGAAGATGAAAGCAGAGATTGGAGTTATTTTGCTAAGAAGCCAAGGAAGACCTGGAGCCACCAGGAGATGGAAAAGGAAGGATATGTGATTTTCTCCTATAGTCTTAAGAGGGAGCCTGGCCTTGCCAACACTTTGATTTCAAACTTCTGGCCTCCAGACCTGTGAGAGAGTAAATTTCTGTTGTTTTGAAGCTACCTATAATGTGATAAATTTGTTACAGTAGTCCTAGCAAACTAATATAGCTTCAAATGTTACCTAAGGAACATCAGTCTGGCATGGGAGTATAGGATACATTAGAAAGAGACAGATTGAGGTGGCCACTGTAGGAGTCAACTTACTTGACCATTTAAGCAGTGGTGAGGGTGTGAAAGGGAGTAGTTGTAGCAGAAGTTACAGGAAGAGATGTATTGGAGAGATTTCCAAAGGAATGGATGACCAACAAAGATGTAGGAGATTCCAGACAGGAAAAAATGAAGATAATTCTAGAACTATCCTGAGACATGGAAAAAATGATAATATCACTGATAGAAATAAAGGTGGTAAGGCAAAAAAATTCATTTGAAGGATATAATAACAGAGTTTGGGATGTAGTACGTTTGACATGATGATTCAGCTTCCAAATAGAAAAGCCCAGCAAAGTGATGATCAGAAGTGAAATCAGAGAGCTTCCTTTATAGATCAAAAGTAGTTAAGGCTCTGCAAGCTAAGGTGTGAGTAACAAGACACAAACTATACAGAGGACATACCCAATTGAGGGAAGCCACTGGGTTATTATTATTATTACTGTTTATACTTTCTGTTGAAGGATGCTCACTCAGTGCTCACCAGGGACTGCAGAATCATTTACTTTCTTCAGATGTAGAAACCATAAAGCCCAAGAATGAATAAATAGATTGGATAGCAGATTAAAAAAAATATGTATGGTTCAATATACAAAGAACAGCTTTCTATTGTTCAGACTTAGTTGTCTGAGCCTGCCGTAAGAACATTGCACTTGCTGTTCCTTCTGTCTGGAAGGCTCTTTCCCTTGATTTCTCAGGCCCAGCCTCTCCTGCTTGCTCAGGTGTTAGGGTGTGGAACCTGTTCAGCGTGGTAGGAGTGGGCTGCCTCAATATCCCCTGCCTTCTACCACTATCATGCAACTCTGTTTAGTTTTCTTCCTAGTAGCTTTAACTGGTTGAATTTATCTTATTTATATTTGATATGGTTTATTTTTACTACCATGTTAGAATTCTTAGATTCCAAGAATACAGGACTCTTGTCTTACACACCACTGTTTCTAAAACAAATAGTCTATTGGTATAAAGTGTGTTGAGTGAATGGATAAGTGAACGAATGAATGAAATAAATATTATAATAAAAAATACCTATACATGAATTGTAGCTTTCTCATTACTGAGCACAGTGACCAGCACCTAGTAAGCCCTTTAAATATTTGTTGAATAATTGTATGACTAATTAAATGAGTGAGAACTATAATGAATTAAAACACAATGAAATATGGTTCATTTTCATGAATTCAGGAAATAACATGGGAGTCAGAAAAGGACACACATTTTTCTGAGGTTTCAAGGAAGAAAATACTTGAAAACTGGATTAATTTGCAAGATAACTGAGCTTAAAAAGGTGAAAACAACTCTTTCTCTATAAAATACATTAGATGTTGTGCAAATCTTCAAGCCATTGTAAACTCTTAATTAATTCTGAAACGGAAATGTCACCTTTCAATTTATCTACTTGGGTTTATTTTCCTAAACATTAGAAAATTACAGCGTCCTGGACATTTGTGCAAGTGCGCTTTAAAAAAATTCCATTGAACAAAACAGACAAAGGCGGCAGCCAAGGGAAGGGGGGAATGTGCACACGGTCCTACATCCAGCTCTGGTCCTATTGAGGGCCAATGCTGCATCTCCGTGCTAGAGGTTGAATGGTTTTCAAACTTTCTGTACAATCCTCTGAGAGAACCTCTCAAACCTGGTAAATATGCTGCCTGCTACTCTGACTTCAGAGGTACTTCAGGCTCTAAAAATAATAAAGCCTGGCATAACTCAAAATATCATAAGTAAATGGAATTTTAGCCTTAAAACTGAGGAGGTTTCTTTCTCCATAGTCTTTGTTTTTCACTTAGTTCTTTAGATAAGAGAGCAAATGAAAACTTTGAAATTTCAAGGACACATATCAGTCATTTTGTTGTTTTTAAATTTGTTCCTTTTATTTTTGACTTGAGTAATGTTAGGTAGAGATTATATATTACCTTCAGTGGTTTCTCAGCCAGGCATCTGCTAGGAGTTCGCCTGAGTTTCTACTCTCCAGGCAGTACACACTCTTTCCATTCTTAAGAAGGATGGATAAAGAGAAATCCAGCTCCATGGTCAGGAGTCAGGGCTCATGGAGGGCTCAGATGACCCATCTTTTTCACAGTGAGATGATTGAGCACAATGGCAGCTAAGTACACATGTTCAGTTTTCACTTGGGACCCTGAGAGATGAGTTTCTTAATCCCTAACAGAAATAATAAGATGACGCAAATGAGCGCAATTTCTCAGAACAGAGAACAAGATATAAAATGTTGCAGAATAGATTTAGTTTTTGTTCCCTTCCTTTCTTAAAACCTTCACTTATCTTGTTTTTTTGGTGTGCATTGGCCCAGGCTGTGCGGGACCATGCTCCAAGGATGCTCTTGTCGATGACTTCTCATTCCCATCCTGCTCGCTCTAGATGAAGTAAGAACTGGACCAGGGCCAATGGCTCTGTGTCTTATCTGCAGAGGCAGGATTTTCTAAGGGCATCCTGACAACTTAAGGAAATAAGTTTCATCCTCTTGTTTGCAAGCAGACATTTCATTTTCATAGTTAAGATCATAAGCACCTGGAACCACCAGTCCCTGTATTTGAAAACTACTATGTCTGAAACATAGTATTGTTGTAAAGAAAAGGAAGTTAATGTCAGTCAAAAGACTATTCACAAAAAAATGTCAAATCACAATTAAGTGTTACATATAATCATAGTTACTGCTTTTATCATTATTCACTATTTTTCTGATATTAAACAACATTTAGTTTGATGTGCTAGTCTATTAACAGTTTGGAGACAAGTAAGGAAAATTCAGAAGACTCAATTAAATGAGAAACTCAGATAGTTCTTTAGTGCCTCGCAGTCACAATTGGCCCTCTTCTTCCCACACACGCTCTGCCATAACAAGATCTTCCCAATTACAGCCTCAGCCAGACCAGCTATGCCAGCACGATCCCTCCCCTCTCTACACAAAAGCGATATAAAAGGCGAGCCCAAGGCGACAACTGCCCTGCTTGTCAGTGCTTTTCTTTATTAGTAACTATGTCGATATTTGTCTTTGGTTTATCCTGTTCATTCATTCAGTCTCTGACGTTTCTCAGTTCCTGCTTGTGTCTTGAAAACTCTTCCATCCCCTGGTGTTTGCATCACCTTGGTTCCTGTCTATCAGCCTGGCCTCCAGTGCCTCACTTTTCATTCTCCCTGGTCTCACCCACTGCCTTGATTTGAGTTTAGTGTCTTGAACTACGTCCACTCTTGTCCCAGTGTGCTTTTAGCCACAGCTTCTGCCTTGATCATTGGTTCCAGGTTGGCTTGCAAGTCTCAATACGCCGCAAGTTGTTTCCCAGCCCCAAATTTCTTAAACCTTAGTTTGGATTGTATTTAGTTGTTATTATTGTTGTTGTATGTGTTTATATGCATCTTTAGCAGTAAACAGTACTTTTTTTTCAAAGAAACTTTAAGTGGAACCCGAATACAAGAGTCTGGTGGGCCAGCCTGGTGGCACAGTGGTTAAGTTTGGTGTGCTCTGCTTCATTGGCCCAGGATTGCGGGTTCGGATCCCAGGTGCAGACCCATGCCACTCTACAAGCCATGCTGTGGCAGCCACCCATATACAAAATAGAGGAAGATTGGCACAGATGTTAGTTCAGGGCCACTCTTCCTCAGGCAAAAAAATGCATTAAAAAAAAGTCAAAATTCTGCCGCTTTGTTTGGTTCTGGAGGTCAGATTATTTGGCCATCTGCTTCTTGCTTAGGCCAGTCCTAGGGGTAAGTTGGTGGAGCCCAGGACACCTCAGAAGGTACGATACTTTGGCATGATATTAACTTAATCAGGATTCACATTTACTCACAAACTGCTGCCAGCACTATCTCTGTCACTGGCAGACAGCATTTGAATAACATCTTCTAGGACAAGGATCAGCAAACCTCTTCTATAAAGGGTCAGAGAGAAAATATTTTAGGCTTTTTGGGCCATACAGGTCTCTGTTGCAACTACTCAACTTTGCTGCTAGAGCACAAAAAGCAGCCATAAACATCTACCTGAATGAGTGCGGATGTGTTCTAATAAAACTTTATTTACAAGAACAGGCATGGGGCACATCTGGCCTGGAGGTTCTAGTTTGCTGACTCTTGCTCCAGAAGCACTGTTCTGCAGGTGTTGGATGAAGAGAAAAATGAAGCAGAACATTTAGTCCGTTTACTCAATGGTTTAAAATCCAAGGACAGAAACAGAACTGAGAAAGGTGTGTCTTGGAGTCAATAGGGAGACAATCTGTGTGTGCGTTTTAATTCAGCTTTAAGTTAGTTACAGATATCTATCTTGTACAGATAAACACATTGTTTGAACAGTCAGACTACTGAGAGCTTCGGGAGTCTAGAAAGAACGCTTAGCTCTGACTTGAACTCACAATATAAAGGCCCCCATCTTGCTGTAGCTTGTTCTTCTATCTTTCATCACCATCCAGGCCACATTTTTATGGCCTGGGCATCTCACTTGTGCTTTAACCATGCTTGCAAAACAGATTCCAGTACTTATAAGATAATGCATATTTTTCAAAACACTTTCAAGATCACTGTCTCATAGGAGGCAATCGACAGATAATACAACATATTCTCATTAGTAATTTACCCATAACATGGCTGGAACCTGAAGGCAGGCTTTCTGGTACCTTCTTTCATCTTCATTCTGCCTTGCCATCCTGACTTTCAAACATATGTGCATAAAGAATAATCTTCTTTTCAGATATTATGACATCAAAGTTGCTTTTTCTTGAGGCCACAAATAATAATTATAAGAATTTAGACCAACTTAATTTGGCTGCTCAATAATAAGGCATTTATCTGTAGGTGATGCACTGGAATTGACTTGCACCAGCTCAGAGAGCTAACAGCTAAATTTTCAGGACTTTTTAAGCTTTTTGCTAAACATAGTCATTATAAAAAATTAAGATATATAAAACTATAATTAAATAAATTATATTAAACATAAAGGCAATAAATACTCATAACTCATCACTTCCCAATTATTTTTCTACCTTTTGCTATTATATATGCTTTCAGATTTTTATGACTATTGCTTGTGTACAGTGGAAATACTATATAATAATGTGTTACTGTGCATCTCTTAATCTTGTGTTCAATGACATTACATTGATAGCTTGAAATTGGCTATAGTGGGAGTATTTACACCACTGAAACTGGCAAATACCACAGATGAGAATCTCCTGATGTGTGTGTGTAGGTGTATAAAGAGTGCCATGCCACATGAACCTGCCTAGGCTGAAGGCCAAGCAACAAAGTGTCAAACAAGAAATAACAGTGCTGTCCAGAAGATAGTGGGGTATATTTTTATAGAAGAAGAGGTATATTTTTAGGCTGAGCAGGAGATGCTAAAGGTCACTTTTCCACTCTACTATGAGTATTTCAGACATTCTCTTCATTGTCCCAATGATAATTACTTAATCTATTAGATAAATGGAGTGGAAGTTTACCTCTTCAAATCCATGGGGAAAGTATAGATTCTAAAAGATCTTATCTGATGTTTCCAAATAGATCTGTTTTAGATTCATATAAGCCCCTTGGTTCTATTTAAAATTCTAAAGCCCTACCCCACTCCGAGAAACAAACGCTGTCTCAGTAAGATACTTCACTTTCCTAGTGAGGGAATGAATATATGGAGTATCTTGGACTTTCTTCATTAAATTATATTATATCCTTATGGTATATGCTCCATTTTCGCAACTATCAATAAGCAATTTCCTAATTTGCTCTAGACCATTAAATAGGAGAATAAGTGGCTAACATATTCTTCTAGATGGAATATATATTTTTTTCTTTATTAGGTGTGTTTTTTTGGTGAGGAAGATTGTCCCTGAGCTAACATCTGTTGCCAATCCTCTTCTTTCTTTTTTTCTCCCCAAAGCTCCAGCACATAGTTGTATATCCTAGGTGTAGGTCATTCTAGTTCTTCTAAGTGGGATGCCAGCACAACGTGGCTTGATGAGTGGTGTGTAGGTCTGTTCCCAGGATCCAAACCAGCGAACCCCAGGCTGCCAAAGCAGAGCGTGTGAACTTAATTACTCAGCTATGGATCCGGACCTGGAATATATGTTTCTGTTGGAGGAAAAAGAGCTACTGTTCTGAAAATAACAGTGACAATAGTAAGAGTATGCCCCAGTATAAAATACACTGTGAGCACTGTGGTGAGTAAAGAGCAAAACAATAGTCAGAGCCAGATTCAAATATTGATTCCATCATCAAGGGGCAAATTATGCAAACATGCTGAGTTTATTTCCTCGTTTGTAAGTTGGAAAAATCATATTTGAGTTTCTAGTGTGGTTGTGAAGGTTAAATGTGACTTACATTTCGCAGAAGCAGACACACTGGAGGAGCCTCACTTATCTCGCATCCTTCCCTCTGCCACTCTGGCCCCTCTCTTCTTTGCCTCTTGTCCAACGCTTTGAGTCATTTAGTTAGTATTATCCACTTTCCTTGTGGAATTCCCATTGTTTATGGTACCTTACTTCATTATGAATATTTAAGATACTCATCCTAACACAAACACTCCAAACAGACCATTTTCCCCCATATTTAATGGCTGCCTGAAAAATATCCGTCTTGATGAAACTTTCATAAGGTGAAATTTTAGGCATAAGCAATGATTAGAGGTGTTTTTCTCTAGGTTCCCTACCGTTGTCTGACACTCAAAGATTTAGAAAGAATCTGTATCTGTCATCTGATTTTCTCACAAAAAGAATGCGGAACATATGGTATTTCCAAAGTATATTTCAGGGAACAATTTTCTGAATATCATCCATCAACCCTTGTTAAATGACATTTGATTTCAGAGAAAGGTAAAAGTTACTTCTGTGTTGTGGAGAGTTGATTAAGAATACAAGTTTACAAGGCATCTAGGAAAGTGTGAGAGTTTTTTAGGAGCAAATTTGCATGTGTGACACGTTACTTCCACCCACATTTCATTGAGGAGAAGTCATATGAATGGCCACAGGTTATTAAAAATAGACTAGGAAAAGCAATTTGGATATGTACTGAGGAGGAAGAGGAAAGAGGAATTCCATTTCTACCACATTGGTATGTGGTAGATACCAATGTGTCTACCACAAGCATGAGAAAGCCGTTGTCAAAATGATATCTATCATTATTAAAATTATGTCTTTCATTTAGAGGAAAGGAAGGGGCTGTGCTTTGTTCATCTTACTCCCACAACACCGAGCAAAGTCCTTCCCTCATTATGGGTGATGGATATTTACTAAATGAATGAATTTAAGATGCCCAGGAAAATCTATAAGCAATGCTTTGGTAGCAATACTGTGATTAAGAGAGTCTTTCCAGCTTAGTTTAATTCCAGACAGGGATTTTTATGTTTCTCTAGGAGTGTTGACATGTGGAGTGTAGGAGGAGATGAGGGATGTGATAGCCTTTAGAGTTTTCTTTTTCTTCTCTGGTGAATGGAGACAGAGCTTGGTCAGTGGTAGTAGTGTGTGTGTGTGTGTGTGTGTGTGTGTGCATGAAGGAGAGAGAGAGGTGCTATGTGATTTCTATAACATTCTTAGGGTTTAAGAATTAGAAATTCTTAAAGTTGGTTTAGTTTCCCCATACTTCAGGTTGTTTTTTTTCTGTACCCCTTTGATTTTCAGTCTTCTGCTTGGCTCTGCACACATGACTAGGTGAGTGGATCTGAGAGAGAGCTGCTTGCCTTTTGAGAACTTAGATTTTGCAGGAAACACTATCAAAGTGGCAGGAACAGGAAAACATCTCTAATCTTCAGTTTATGAGGGAATGACCTTGTACCTGCGTGTCCATTCCAAGATTAGACCCCATTTACTTAAATTAGGTGCAGCTGAGATCTATTTCCTGGAAACAAGTACAAACTAGTCCTACCATACCCTCTTGTAGTTACAATAACATGCTTGTTGCACCAGACAGTCACATCCTACAAAAATTTAATCAAGGTCACAGTATTGGTAATTTTTGTGTGAAACTAGAGTAATTAAAACATCACAATTATTATCTTTTTCTATGCACTTCTTTGACAAAGAGATAAGCAAATATGTAATGTGTATTTGGCCTAATACTCTACAGATCATTTTCTGAGACCATCTCTTTAAAAAGTATAGAACAATAATATTTAGAGACGGAAGTAAATTCCTAATTACCTAGTCCAGTTTAAAGAAAAGGAAACAGATGTAGATAAACTAACGGACTTGTCCTAGTTCATACCAAGCTTTAATTGGAGGGCCAAAAATAACATCCAGCTCTTTGAATTCTCAGACCCTTGAGCATTCCCCTGCAACAGGATACCATACATATTCATCTATTCTTTCACAGTTTAAAACATGGTGAGGTTGTTCCTTCTCTATTCTTACAATCTCCATTTCTCACCTAATATTTTGTAGTATTTCCCATTAGAGGCAGTTAAGTCTTATTCCAAAAGACTAAATTCTAGGGCTGTTAGTTGTAATGCATAAAATCCATTTTATGTGCCCCCCCAAATGTTGATTAATGCTGATGATTTTTCATGTTGGTTACTTGTATTTTATAACTTTGTTTCTCTTTCAATTAATAGTATTCTTCTCTTTCCTCATTGTTCTCTGCTGACTTTCAGTGTCATAAAGACTCACTTCGGGCTATGTTCTGCTTATCTATCTTCTAATGTCCCTTTGTAATTTTCCTATATTTTCTCCAAGCTTTAAAATAGGTTATAATGCAAACTTGTGACTCAAAGTTATATATAAACATATAAAATTTAGTATTTTATACATAACATAAATTCTTATATATAGTATTTATATGTAATATAAATATGCATATATAATATACATATTTATAAATACTTTTATTTTCATACTTTTTACAATTTGTAAACTTTTGATTAAAAATAAATGCTCAGAGATGCAAATAATTTTTATAAGTAACTTTATCCACTGTATTAAATCAATATAGAATTTTGTGTGTATGTATATTTATTTATAACTGTATGGAAAGGCTAAGCTTAACTTAACTGTACATAGACTAAGTATGCACTCGGAAGTTCTTGCAACTTTGTTTTAACTCTTCACAATACTCGTCTGATGAATAATTATTTATTAACAGGTATGATTTTAACATCATAATTGGATATTTGACTACTCATTGGCTTGAGGGGTCCTGTGAAAACACCCCTAATGGAATCTTAAGAAAACTCTCCTCAGCAATTCCGTCATAGTTAATGGCAGCCATTTACTCAGTACCTTTTATTTGTTTGGCACTGTATTGAGTTCCACTTTTATTGTTTCTAATTCTAACAGCAAACTTTCAAGCAGTTATGAATTTTCAAGTAAGGAAATTGAAGTTCGGAAAGGTCACACTGTTAGTAAGTGAATGAACCAGTGTTTTAATTTAGATGTTTGCGGTTTCAAAGCTTGATATTTTTGCTACATTTCAGGCGGAAAAACAGAAGAGGAAACAAATGATTAGTCCATAAAACAATCAGTCAGCCAAGAACTATAGAGCCACCTTTTATCATTCCGTGCACATGACAAAGCACTCATTAGTGCAGACAGATAATGGCAACATCAGCATGAGTGTGCACAGCTAGTTGAAGTCCATCAAGTTTTTGAACTCACTATACCAAGTTACTTGTAATATGCATTACTTCTCCAACTTCTGTCGGCAGTTCATTCCATGTTTCAAAATAGCAAACTCCTGCAACGTTTGAAATGTTTTGCATTACATAGATTAAATTTGCAGAATTATTGTGTGCAGCAACTTTCTAGCATTAGCAGATTTTCTATTAGCAACTTCATTGGAAATCTCCTAATAAGCAATTTCTATAGGGATGGCCTTATGATCAACATAGCCTGCTGAGTTGATGATCTCTAGAGAGCAATGTAATTTATTGTCACATCTCCCATGGCCTGCTGCTCAATTTAGGGAATCCTTATTAATTCTCTCCTATTCAGGGATCTGCTGCTCAAGGCAGAGTCCAGCATGCCACTAACCTCAGCCATTTCCAGGCAAGGCAAGCTTCTTCATGGCTTTGTTTAATCGGATATAGCATTTGGCAGTGGTATGAAGCTTTAATCTTTGAGCTGAAAATTAATTCACAAACATTAATTCTTTCAGAAGTGCTGGAATGAATATCATAGAATGACAGAGTCACAGAAGTTTTAGAAAAAGAATTAAAGATATTTGGTCCAACTCATACTTTTAGAGATAAAGAAATGTGAGTCTAGAAAGATGAAGTGACTTGCTGAATTAATATCGCTTTTTATTTTTAGAGCTTGCATATATTAAATGAATGATCCCATACCATAGAATATGTATGTATTTAAACTACAAAGTATGATTTCTTAGCCTTGTGAAGCAAGTCTATTGAATACCATTAGAAGCAAAGATCAGGGGTTGTATTAGAGAGGAGCAGTGGGTTTTTAAAGTGATTGGCCAAAGACCGATACACTTTTGAGTATTTCAAAGTAGGTTGACATAGCATCAAAATATGACTTACTTTCGCTTGCTTCATTTTGCGTTTTTGAAATTCGAAAAAGTAATTTAATGGCTTAAAAAACATCGAATCTGGAAAACTTTCCTCCAATTTTTACCTGAAAGGCAAACATCACTGCTTCCCTCTTATCCTCCTTACTCAATCTCTGAATTTATACCAGTTTCTGGCACGTTAAACTTTTTAAAAGAAGAAAAAAAGGAAAGAGAAGAAAAAAGTTTAAAGACCATGAGGGGGAAGTGAGAAGAATTCTTGAGAATGACACGTGATACTTTCTACCAAATCACAGCAACTTCAAACTGGAATTGATTTTAAACGTGTTTAAACGTGTGTTTGAGTCACCTGGGAAGAAGATGCCATGATGAATTCAGATGTGCAAGGTGATATTCATTAAAGGTAAAGGAAAGGAGATAGAAGTAAGCAGGATGATCCTTTAGACTGTGATGTGGTCTGACACCAATGAGTGGAGAGGGTGAAGGAAGTGATGTTCAAAAGGAAGTGTCTCTTAAAACTGAGGAATGGTTCTAAGGAATTTTGACAAGGCCAATGGGGCGTCCCTGAGCCAAAGACACCTGTTAGAAGAGTGTGTGTCCTGCAGGAATGGGTGTGCACTAGCACCCCGGTTGTACTCTGTCATTGCCTGGAAGCATCATGAGGGAAGTGTGGCATGGACAAACATTGTGAAGGATCCAGAGAGATAGCAGCTGGCACTGCCAGTCTACTCTGCTGTCTAGTAGGAATTTGAGTGGCAATTTTCATGACTACTTCAGTCCACCTCTTGCGCCACACAGATCTTTTCCACACATGTTTATGGAGAAGCACCGATATGGTCTTCATGAGTCTTGCTTCTGAAGGGAAACTTGGAAAAGGAAAGTTATTGGATGAAATTCAATTCTTGTTGATCCAATTGGTCTTGTGGTCACAACCATGCTTATTATCTGCCTCTACCTTCTGATCTAAATTCCTCTTATCCGCTGCTATCATTTCAGCTGGACTTGTGGCTGCCAGGTAACATAAAGACATTTCTCAGATGTCCAAGCTACTTCTTCTGTAAAAGGTGAATGGCCAGGTATACTGCTTATAGATTTTCCCATCGGGAATATTTCATCTTTTACACAATCTTGCAAGACTACCCTTGAATAGCCACCATCAACTTTCACCTTTCATCCCACATACTGAGTTAACCCACTGGTAAACTAAACTTGAGCTTTTTACTCTGTATTCAACTGGTTATGAAGTTAACCTTTCCCTCCCAAGATGGCCTTAAGTACAATCTGAGGAAGCTTTGCTGGTGTAGTCATGGGGGATGACATGGGGTTTGGTCTACCCACTCATGCAGATTGTTTGTGCTCTCTGTTCCTGCTAGGATTTGTTGCGGGATATACCATTTAATCTCAAGATGAATAGACCAGTCAACTTCATGACTTCCTAGGGTTAATTTACCACTGTATAGAATGTGTTGCCTGCAGTATATAAACCACCTCTTGCCCATTCTTTATGATCAACATGATTTAATCAATGTAACAAGTTAGTGTGCTATTTTGTGGGATCTCCAGGCAGTTCAGATGTCTTCAGACTATATTATGACAGAGTGCATAAGTAGTAATGTAACCCTGAGGTTAAAGTGTAAATAAATGTTTATCTGTTCCACATAAATGTGTACTATTTCTGAACTTCTTTTCTAATTGAAATAGCGAAGAACACAGTCAACAAATCAATAGCCTCATACGATGTACCCAAGGCCTTATTAATTTGTTCTGGCAACCATATCATGTTCACTGGAGCAGTGATCAGGGCTACTACTTGGTTGAATTTATAGTAATCTACAGTCATTCTCTAGGATCGAGAGAGCTTCTGAAGGGTCACACTGATGATACAGTAGAGGAGGTATGGAGATATGGTAGAGACCACCATTGCTTCATCCTTTAGGTCTTTAATGGTGGCGCTAATTCCATCATTCCCTTGTGAAACAACATTGTTCTTGAGTTACTACTTTGACTTGGGACAGAAGAAGGTCATTTAAGAGGCTTCCTTTTGGCCTTTTATGCCATACTTTTACTCCACAGGTTAGCAACCCAATAGGGGGACCGCTCTGATTTCCAAGTATGTAAATTTCAACCATAAAATTCAATACTGGCGAAATGACCAGTTGGTGGGTCTGTGCATCCAGTGGATACAATAGTATCTGGATTTTAGCCAGGACTCCCTTTATTACCTGCAAACTTCCTTGCAAGCTTGAAAACTTCCTACTAACAGGGGAGCCATGATGCTGCTTTGAATCTTTGGATATCACTGTCAACTCAGATTCTGTGTTCTGTCTTCCTCAATATATTTGGATAGTCTCATTTCTCCACTATACCTGTGTAGTTGGGTGTAGGTTCTTTAATGGGAGGATTGGGGAAATCATACTCGTCACGGTATTACAGGGTTGTCCTCTTAGAAATCTGTCTATTTGATTAGTTGATAAAGTTCTGAATCTGAAAATTGGCTCAGGTCTGGGAACTGAATAAAGATTCATGACTTTTTGTTGGGACAGCATCTCTCAGTCTCCTGCTCATTCATTGTTGTCCTTTTCTGGTTATAGGTATTAAGCTGTAGGCTTGCTGGCTTTCTGTCTATTTCTCCCCTGGGGATACCATGCACTATTAACCATCTCCATAACACCCTGTGGGCCAAGACTTCTTGGATGTCCCTCTGACCTTGGTGGTTATTATGATAATTTCATCCTCCTGGTTTCTGGCAGTTAAAAGGCTACCACCTGGCCTCTTTTAGTTCAGAGCTGCTTTGTCTCCATGAATATTAATGAGCCCTGGACTGGGATGATCTTTCTTACCATAAGCAGCGGCTTGCAGAGGTGAGCCACTGCTGAACTTCTTAGTGACATTGGTGCTCCTCTCACCAGTGCATTCTTGACAGTCTTGGTAAATCGTATTTCCCATGGGCTCTCCACGGATTCTATTCATATGGTGTCGTATAGTGTTATATAATATATCCATTCCAGCACCCCTACTTCCTTAATCTTTCAATTTCTTTATCTACTACTTTCAGGGAAACTCAGATATTTCCCCATAACTCAGGATAAGCCATTGATTTCCTTACACTTCTAAGGGCCTCCTATCACTGAGTTTGCCTCATCCTCTGGAGTCTTTGCCAGGGTGTTAAAACCTGGATCCCAATAAAGTGTCTCAAGCCAATGAATTCTTGTTTATTCTGTATTATGTTACAGCACTCTTGATCAAGCACCCTTAAAATCCAATCCTAGGGATAGTCCTCTGATTCCTCCTGGAACATGCTAGCTAATTCCTGCAGCCCCTTTAGGATATAATCTTCTTTTCTCCTTCTTAAGGTCCAGTACATCTGCACCCTGATTATGTTAGGATTTAAGCTTACATATCTGCATGATAGCCAGGAGCGGTGGGGTAGCTTCATAAGAGGATATCTGTTCATTGTGAGGAAATTGAATCTTTAGTACCTTCTAGAAGTGGTGGTGGTGGGAATATGTACTAGTTCTAACTAGGAAAGGATGAGCTATCTCTGCAAGTTCTGAAAATTCAGGGATTCCACAGAGCTGGCATCCTCAGGACATCTGTCCCAATGTCACCATTCCTCTTTTCAAGATCTCAAGGCTCTAGATGGACTCTGCCTTTAGAATAACAGAATGAATGATCATTTAAACTCCTCTGGGGCTCTGCAAATCTGTCACATCCTCAATCAGCTTCTTATCTGTGTCTATTCTTCCCTTGCAGGAAATGGTGGTGTCTTTTAAGTTCCACAAGAGGCCCGCTTTTTCTCACATTGTGCTTTTAATTATTTGCTAATGTCCCTCAGTTTCTCGTTATTCCTCTGCAGGTTGTCAATACAACTTTGCAATCATTAGTGAACTCCATTGACTTTGTAGGGTTTCCCCTCACCACACACACTCAACTTTCAAATGATTGAATCCTCAGAATGAGCTTGGTAAATCATCAGATTCCAGTGACTGAGTCATTGGCTCAGAGTAGCCCAGGGAAAGTGTGGCCTCTGTATGAACATAGTGGTGGATTCTGAGAAGTGGCTTCTAGGAAGATAAGTCAACTATGCTCTTATACCAGGAGATCTGGGCATGACAGCCACAAAAAGTCCTTAAGTGCAACTTCTCCGTGTTATAGATGAGAACACTTAGACCAGAGGCGGAAGGATTTGCTTAAGGTCTTCGATTCAAATACTCAGTCCCAAAATGATATTTCTCACTGTGAATATCCTACAAATTTGCAGAACTACATATCAATTGTCAAATAGGCATCTCTAGAAATCAAAGAGATAAATGTTCAAATCTTAACTGGGCACTGTTGCATCATAAACTACTGTTCCTCCTGAAATTCGTGTCCAGGATTTCAGGTCTAGCCAGTCACCCAAGGGAGAACCTAGACTGTTTCTGGTTCTTAAAGGAGAAATAAGAGTTCGTTAGGCAGAGAAAGAGGATATACTTTTCCAAATAGAAGAAACCTTAGAAAAACCACAGAGCCATAAAAGCACATGACAAATCTGAGGACTAGCCAAGAAGTTCCTTTTGCTTAAAGAATAGGGAAAAGGTTGGAGAATGATGGGAGGTGATTCTGAAGATGAAGATTGTGGTCACATTGATATTGGAAAAACTTGAACAATAAATAGCCAACAGGAGTTTTTAAGCCAACAGCCAATGTAATTACTAAAAACTTCTTACATATATTTAAGTACAAAAAATATAAATAAATGAATATGTTAAAGCCAAAGCAAAATACCCAGTTGATTAATATTTACATTTATACTCTCTTAGTGCTGTATAAATAAAATTTAGTGCAATGTTTAACAAACTATTTGCACAGGTTTATTCTCTGACAAAAATAATTTGCTTTCTGTAGTACAAATCCAACCGCATTTATGACAAGAACAGCATTTAAAAATTGTTCTTTAATTCAAAACTTAAATATCATAAATCTCACTCTTTTATGGATCAAAGTCTCCTTACTCCATCCTCTGCTCTAGAAAAATAATGTTTTAATTTTACTCTCTTCCAGATAATAAATATTTTTGCTTGAGAATTAAAATATGTTTGTAAAATGCAAGGGCAAGTTAAAAAGTAATGATTACAAAAGATATTTCTTTAAGACTCAGCTTATTATATAAAGAAATATAAATATTTGCTTATCTATTTGAAATATAAGATAGTTGACTCATATTTGGAAGTGGTTAGCATCATTTCTTAACCTCAAAATATTTACACAAATTATATCTGTATATAATGAATTTATGCATTTCACTAATGTTTCAAATTAGTTATTTTGATCATAGTTGTGGCCTTTGGTGTTAGATTTTGGATCTGTTCCACTTACTGGCCAAATGACTGAGAAAATTTGGTTTCTTCATGTGCTTAATGGCAGTAAGAATATCTACTTCAGAGTTGTTGTGAAGATAAAAATCAAACAACGCTTCTAAAGTCAGGCATAAGTTAAGAGAGCTCAGGAAGACAGAAAGAGAAAGGCAAACTCAAATGAGCATGGAAAAACAATATACATCCTTCCAAACAACAGAAGAAGATGACCTAGGCCAGGCATCTCTTCATCCCCAGCACCACCAAAGAATGTATTCCCGGTAAGCTCATTCCTCCCACAGAGCATTCCTCCCCAGAGAAACCTGGAGACACCACCAGGTGATAGCACCAGTTGTGGCATCACTATTGAGGTGGATCAATCAGGAGCCCCATTAACAATAACTGGAGAGGGGAAGTGCTCTTCTCCTCTGTAGACAGGGCTTCAACTCCCTCCCCAACCAAAAGGCACCAAATGGCTGGGGGATACAGAAAAAGAGAATCCTGTTATAATGTGTCCAGCCAGGTAAGCCCCTATATATCCAAGAGCCAAAGAGTCCCTTCCTTTGCTTAGCAGCATCAGGAGGCCTAGCCTAAAGAACTCCTTCCACCCCTTTAGGTTGCATAGGCAAGGAACAGTGAAAGCCGCAAGGGCATTAGATAAATGAAGCAGAAAAAAGAACACGGCAAAAGTTCTGAAAATTCTCATTGAAGCCACTGCCCACAAATGTAGGATGGAACGTATGTACTAAACAGGAAGGCTGCCTACTAAAATAAAATATGTAAATACACCCAGAGACTCCTAACATAATATACAAAATGTTCAGGATACAATAAAAACTATCATACCAAAACCCAAGAAATTCACAACTTGGTTGAGAGAATACAATCAATGAATGGCAATGCAAAGATTAATCAGATGTTGAAAGTATTTGACAAATATTTTAAAACAGTCATCAAATAAATTATTCAACAATCGTTTACAAATTATCTTGAAGCAAAAGAAAATAGAAAATCTTGGTAAAGGAATGGAAGTTATAAAAAATAACCAAATAGAAATTATAGAACTAAAAATACAATAACAGGAAAAGAAATCTTACAGATGGGCTTGATAGTAGAGTGGAGATGACAGAAGACACCATCAGTCAATTTGAGAACAGATCAATAGAAATTATTTTCTCCTATTAGGGAGAAAATGACAGGAAACTGTGGGACAATAACAAAAGATCCATTCATATCATAAAAATTTCGAAAGAGGAAAAGGAAAATGGGATTGAAAGAATATTTGAAAAAATATGGCTGAAAACTTTCCAAACTTGACAAAAGATGAAAACTTGCAGGTCAAGAAACGGAGCAAATTCCAGGTAGGATAAACCCGAGGAAGTTCAAATCAAGACATTATAATTCAACTTCTGAAAAACTAAAGACAAACAAACATAAAAACCCTTGAAAGCAGTAGAGAGAAACAATCCATTAACTATAGGAGAACATCAATTCAATTGACAGTAGATTTCTTATTTGAAAACGTGGAGACAAGAAGGATGTGGCACGGTATTATTAAGAACTGAATGAAAAGAACTGTCAACCGCAAATTCTATGTCCAATGAAACTATCCTTCAGGATTGGAGGGGAAATAAAGACATTGTCAAATTAAGGAAAACTAAAATAATTTGTTGCTAGCAGATCTATCCTTAAAGATTGGCTAAAGGAAGTTTTTCAAACAAAAGGAATTGATAAAATTAGAAATCTTGAAACATCAGAAAGGAAGAAAGAACAACAGAAAGAGAAGAAGGGTGTATACAATAGACTAACTTCTCTTCACGAGTTTTATGTCTTCATAATTAAAACAAAAATCATAATACCGTCTGATACTCAAGATCATAATTTTTTTCTTTTTGTAAGGAAGATTGGCCCTGAGCTAACATCTGTTGCCAATCTTCTTCTTTTTGCTTGAGGAAGATTGCCCCTGAGCTAACATTTGTGCCAATCTTCCTCTATTTTATGTGGGATGCCACTACAAGGTGACTTGACGAGCAGTACTAGGTCTGAGACTGGGATCTGAACCTGTAAACCCCGGGCCGCTGAAGCAGAGTGTGTGAACTTAACCACTGCACCATCGGGCTGGACCCAAGATCATGATATTTAAAAGTAGGGAAGTTAAAGGAACCTGGATGGAATTAACACTTCCATGCTTTACTCAAAATGATAAAATATTGATGTCATATATGTAAATTGTAATTCCTAGAGCAACCATTGTGAAAAGTAAACTAAGAATGCATTCAAAAACACTAAACAAGAGGAAACTCTAAAAAATATTTAAGTATCCATAGGAAGACAAGAAAAGAGATAAAGAAGAACGAAGAAATGGCAAACAAATAGAAACCAAATAATAAAATGGCAGATTTACACCATAATATATCAATAATTATTTTAAATGTAGTTGTTCTTAATATGTCAATAAAAGGAAGAGATTGGCAGAATGGCTAAAGAAACATGAGCTAATTATATGCTGTTTACAAGAAAATCATGTATATCAAATTCAAAGATATAGGTTGGTTGCAAATAAAAGAACAGGAAAAGATAGATAAGGCTAGCATTAATTTCAAAAAACAAGAGAGGAGCCAGCCTGGTGGCGCAGTGGTTAAGTGTGCACAGTCCGCTTCGGTGGCCCAGGGTTCGCTGGTTCTGATCCTGGGTACGGATCTAAACACTGCTTGTCAAGCCATGCTGTGGCAGGCGTCCCACATATAAAGTAGAGGAAGATGGGCATGGCTGTTAATTCAGGGCCAGTCTTCCTCAGCAAAAAGAGAAACATTGGTGGCAGATGTTAGCTCAGGGCTAATCTTCCTCAAACAGACAAACAAACAAAAAACCAAGAGTGGCTATGTTAACATCAGTTAGACTTTAGAGTAAAGAAAAGTGTTAGAGACAAAAGTGGCATTACATAACAATAGGATCAATCCACTAAGACATAGCAATCCTAAATACATTAAGCAAAAACTGATGTAGCTGAAAGAAGGAATAGGCAAATAGACAATTACAGTTTGGGATTTCAAAACCCTTCATTGAATGATTGATAGAACAACTAGAAAGAACATCAACAAGGCTATAAATGTGAACAACAGAATCAACCAAAAGGATCTTACTGATGTATATAGAGCATTACACATAAAAACCAACAGAATACATAATTTTTTTCAAGTATCTGTGGAGCATTCACCGAGACAAAACCATATTCTGAGCCATAAAACAAAACTCAATTCATTTAAAAGAATTCAAATAACTCAGACTATTTTGGAGTCAACAACTATAATTGGAGTGCAATTAGAAATAAATAACATAAAGAAAGAGGAAAATATTTAAATACTTAGAAATTAAAAACACATTGAGGCAGAAAAAGCATTGGACAAATTTATCACCTATTCATGATAAGCTCTCAGTAAGTTTGAAATCAAGGAGAATTATCTCAACTTGAAACTCAATAAAGAGCAGGTACAAAAAACTTGTAGCTACCTTCACACTTAATGTGTAATGACTGAATGCTTTCCCCTAAAGATCAAGAATAAGTGATAACCTAAAACAAGAAAAACAGATAATGAGCATACAGGTTGGAAAGGAAGAAATAAAACTGTCCTATTTGCAGATGGCATTATTGTCCACATGGAAAATCCCAAGGAATCTGCAGAAACACTCCTGGAACTCAAGAGTGAATTCAGCAAGGTTGCAAAATACAAGATCAACACACAAAAATCAATCACATTTCTATATACTAACTACAAACAACTACAAATACGTGGGAACTAGAAGTAAAAACACAGTATCGTTCACCATAGCTTCAAGGAAAAGAGAATAGTTATACTCTTAACAAATTACAAAATGCTGATCAATCAATCAAAAAAGACCTAAATAAAAGAAGAGACATACTGTGTTCACGGATTGGAAACTCAACATAGCAAAGATGTCAATTATCCCAAGCTGTTATAGGTTTAATGCAATTCCAATGATAGTCTCAGATGGGTGTCTTGCAGACATAGAAAAGCTTATTCTAAAAGTTATACGGAAAGGCACGGGCCCTACCATAACTAAAACAATCTGGAAAAAAACAAAGTGAGAAGAACCACTCTACCCAATATTCAGGCTTACTTTATAGTTACAGTGACCAAGATAGTGTGGTGCTGGCAGAGAGATTGACCAATCAATGAAACAGAATAGAGAACACAGATGTAGACCCACACAAATATGTGGCATTTTTGACAAAGATGCAAAAGCAGTGAGTGGAGAAACAACAGTACTGGAATAATTAGATATCAATAGGCAAAATAAAAAAATTATCTAAAAATGGATCATAGACTTAAATGTAAACTATAAAATTATTTAAAAAAATAGGATAAATTTTTTCTCTATTAATGCCAGGCAGAGATCTTGACATAAAAAGAAACAAAGGAATAACAGAAAAAAATGGATAAGTTAAACCTCATCAAAATTTTTTTAAAAACTTTTGGTCGATGAAAGACCCTGAAGGGAGAGTAAAAATACCAGCTAGAGACTGGGAGAAAATATTTGCAAATCAAATACCCAACAAAGGACTGGAGTCCAGTAAAAAGCATTAAAAAAACTTGCAGTAAAAAAATAAAATGGACAGAGATATGAAGAGGATTTTTACTGAAGAGGACATGCAGACAGCAGGTAAGCACATCGAAAGATGTTCAACACCACTCAGTCAGGAGGAAAATGCAAATTAGCCTTGTAATAAGATATCACTACACATCTCTCAGATTGGATAAAATCAACGTAAAGATTTCAGATACTGACAGGGATGTGGAGAAATTGGATCATGTATACATTGCTGGTGGGAATGTAAAATGATACTCTCACTCTGGAAAATAATTTGATGGTTTCTTATAAAACTAAACATGCAATTATCATTTGACCCAGCAGTTGTGCTCTTTGGCATTTACCCTAGAGATGTAGAAACTTCTGTTCACACAACGGCTTGTACTCGAAGGTTCATAGCAGCTTTATTCATAACAGATGCAATCTTTAAACAGCCCGGATGTCCCCCAGTGAGTGAATGGTTAAAGAAACTGTGGAACATCTATGCTATGGAATATTACTCAACAATAAAAATGAGTGGACTAAGGTTATATGCAACAACCTGGATGAATCTCTAGGGAATTATGCCGCATACATTAAGTCAATCTCAAAAGGTTACATCATGTACGATTCCATTTATATGATGTTTTAAAAATAACAACATCATAGGAATGGAGAATGTTAGTGGTCTTCAGCAGTTAAAGGTGGGAGGGGGCAGAGGTGTGCAGTGGGAAGGAGTTCAGTGGAGTTACCAAAGGCCAACATGAGGGGTACCTGTGGTGATGGCACTATTCTGTATCTTGACTGTGGTAGTAGATAAACAAACCTACACATGAGAAAATGGCATAGGGCTACACACACACACACACACACAAGTACAAGAAAATTGGATATTTGAATAAGACCAGTGGGTTGTATCAGTGTCAATCTTAGTTGTGTAACGTACCATAGTTTTGCAAGATGTTGCTAGTAGGGGAAACTGGATAAAGGATACATCAGACTTCTCTGTATTATTTCTCGCAACTTCACTTAAATCTACAATTATCTTCAAATAAAAAGTTTAATTTAGGGGCTGGCTGGTGGTGTAGTAGTTAAGTTCACACTCCGCTTTGGCGGCCCTGGGTTCGCAGGTTTGGATCCCAGGTACAGACCTACACACCGCTCATCAAGCCATGTTGTGGCAGCACCCCATGTACAAAATAGAGGAAGATTGGCACAGATGTTAGCTCAGTGACAATCTTTCTCAAGCAAAAAGAGGAAGGCAGGCAACAGATGTTAGCTCAACAAGAATCTTCCTCACCAAAAAAACAAACCAAAACTTTGATTTAAAAATCAAATGGAGGTACAGGTACAATGTCAGTTTGAAGGAGAAAGATATGTTTGAAAAAATTATAAAATAAGAGAGTAAATCTTGATATTAAAAAATGCTAACAGGTCACATTTCTAGAAATCTCTCATATGAAACTAGTCAAGCCCTGAGGCAGGAAATAGAGGGTACAAGTATCCTTAAAGACAGTTTCTGAAAAAGAAGAATGTTTCAGGGCAGAAGGCAGATTGTACAAAAAGCTGAGTTGGGGGCTGTCCTAAACATCACCCATTAGATCAGAGCAGACAGGTACAAAGTCAGGTGCAAAGTTTAGCCACCTGGTAACTTTGCCAGTTCAATCACACGAGATACTCTGGAAACCTAAATCTATTCCTCTGAACAGCATTCCCAGACGTCAGCAAACCCCAGGACCTAACAAGCACTGAGAGTATCTTCAGACATTCTTAAG
Organism: Equus caballus; assembly: GCF_041296265.1. Lineage (NCBI taxonomy): Eukaryota > Metazoa > Chordata > Mammalia > Perissodactyla > Equidae > Equus > Equus caballus. The sequence continues at coordinate 50,641,466 of NC_091703.1, read as the reverse complement.
ATTCCACACAGAACAGAGAACGACTGCGGAAAGAAATTCAAAATATTGTGAGGAGCTCCAAAAAGCAAACACAGAGGATGCTTTGGCTGAACTGAAACAAGTGAACTAGGTGCTGGCTAACTGGCTAGAGAGAAGTAAATAGCAACCACTCAACTGTGAAATTAAGATTGCCTTATCCAAAATGTACCCATATGTGTATCTTCTGTCGCTCAGTGCTTGCTAAAAGTGAATAAACTTAATGAAAAACAGTCTCTATCTATGCTTTTTAAATTCTGCTCCTGTTCTCATCCTGTTTGAATAGCTGAAGAATTTGAACATAAGACATGCTATCAATTAAAATTTGTCTGCAGTACGAGAGGTAAGTCAACTGCGGTATAAAATGTGAAGGCACCGGCAATGCTTAGCAGGCGCTATAATGCGTTTTATGTTCTCAAAAATCTAAGGGCTCTGGGTACAAGTTTCTTTTTTTTTTTTTTTTTTTTTTTTTTAAAGATTTTATTTTTTCCTTTTTCTCCCCAAAGCCCCCCGGTACATAGTTGTGTATTCTTTGTTGTGGGTTCTTCTAGTTGTGGCATGTGGGACGCCGCCTCAGCGTGGTCTGATGAGCAGTGCCATGTCCGCGCCCAGGATTCGAACCAACGAAACACTGGGCCGCCTGCAGCAGAGCGCGCGAACTTAACCACTCGGCCACGGGGCCAGCCCCAGGGTACAAGTTTCTTTTAAATAGAAAATATCTGGTGCATTCTCTTAGTAATTTGTCTCACATCAAATAGCATTTTCGTTTTTTTGTCCTAAACTGTTGAGACGAAAGGCTTATTTATCTCCCTTTTATTTGAGAGGCAGCTCTCTGCTTGGCAGTAATGATGGAGGCATTGCTGTCTCATTCCCCATCCTGACTTCCAGTGCTTGCTTAAGTGGGTCCTTCAGACAGCAGGATCAGGATAACGAGCCAGTCCTTAGGATGTGAGTACTAAAGAGAAGAACATCTGCTACCCAGTGAGGGGTTGTGGTATGTTTGGAACCAGGGTAGGCTTCATGGACTTGTCACTTGTGAGGTCACACAAGACCCTGGCTCTGAAGGGGCCAACGTGTAGTTTAATGCTTTGCTCTCACTGTCTTGAAATTGTTAGTAATTTTTGAACAAGGAGCCAGCATTTTTATTTTGCACCAGGTCCTGCAAATTATGAATCTGGTCCTGGTTGGATGTGGAGTCAGAGGACGAGAGTAGCTGCCTCTCTACTGGGAAAGGAAGTTCTTTGACCCGATGTACCTGGACCCTCCGCTCCTAGCAGGTTTGGCGTGGAGGTGACTCTGCTGACTTCTCTTTCTCTCACCACTGGGGATTCAGTTCATCAGTCTCTGACAGGCCTTTTCACAGCATATCTAGAATGTTTTGTTTACCCAAGAAATAGGTACCCAGATAGAAAAAAAGCAGGAAAGGGAATGTGGCAAACAAAACCTGAGTCCAATTCTGTCAATTACTATAGAAAGCTGGGGGAAGCCACTTCCTCTTATGTTTCTGGCTTATTCTATCACCAAGGGAATAATTATTAAGAATTCTGCCCACTTTTAAAGTTTTCTGTTGTTATTATAATGCTTGCTATTTTGGAACACGTCTTAAGCAATAGTGTTAATATACGTAATCTACTTCTAAATCTTGGGTAGAAAGACACCAAATACATCCAAAGAACAGGAAAATACTCTTTACAAATACTCATTGCATAAGTAATGTGGGATTATAAAATTGTTCACACATTTTACATATGATTGAATATTTTTACTGCTATATATATGAATAAATGGTTTTCGAGTGCTGAAAAATATAGGTACCCTTCTCAGCTCTTCCTATATTAGTCAGATTTCCTGTTTTGTTTTTTTAAAGAGCTTTACTAAAATATAATTTACATATCATAATATTCAACCATTTTAATATAGAATTTAATGATATTTAGTAAATTTTACAAAGTTGGACAACTACTATCACAATCCAGTTCTAGAACATTTCCATCAAGTTTAAAATATTCCCCGTGCGGTCAATACCTGTGCTCTCTAGGCAACGCCTCAACTACTTTCTGTTCATATAAATTTGCATTTTCTGCATATTTTATTAAATTAAATCACATACTGTGTGGTTTTCACATCTGGCTTCTTTCACTTAGAATGTGGTTTTGAAGCTTATCCATTTCAACAAATTTTGTTAGTCTTTCTCATTATATCCATTCCAATGTATATGAAATAGAATTTTACGTGGTTTTAATTTGAAGTTTTCTAAAGGCCAATGATGTTGAGCCTCTTGTCATGTGTTTATTAGCCATTTACACATACACATACACACACACAAACACATGTATACACATACACACACTTTGGTGAAAATATTGATGTAAATATTTTGCATGTTTTTGAATTGTCGTCTCACTTTTGAAGTTTAAGAGTGCATTCAGACTTTTGCCATTAATATAATTTTTACTGTAGGTTTTTCATAGATGGGTACTCTTTTATCAGATTGACTAAACTCCTTTCTATTCTAGTTTGTGGAGAGTTTTTTGTTTTGTTTTGTTTTTAATCATGAATGGAGATGTGCTTGTTAAATGCTTTTTTTTCCATTATGTATTGAGATGATCATGTGTTTTTCGTCCTTTAAATTGTACTTGGTCATTGTGTTTTTACATCATTGGAATTGCTTTGCCAGTATTTTATTGAGAACTTTGTGTCTGTATTGATAAGTGATATTGGTCTATGGTTTTCTTTTCTTGTTATATCTTCACCTGGTGTTTTGCTATTAGATCATGTTGGCCTCATAAAATGAGGTGGGAATTGTTTTCTCCTTTTATAAACTTTGGAGGACATCTTGCAGTATTGGTATTAATTTTTCCATAAATGATTCAAAGAATTAGACAGTGGAACCATCCAGGCCTGAGATTTTTATTGTAGAAACTGTTAAATTAGTAATTCAGTTACTCTATTTGTTATTTTTCTTTCAGAAGTTCCATTTCTTCTTGAGTCAGTTCTAGTAATTATTGTCTTTCTAGGAATTTTTCCAATTAATCTAGATTTTTATATATATAGCACCATCTTATAATCCTTTTTACTTCTGAAATGTTAGTAGTAATATTCCATTTTTTATTCTTGATTTTAGTAATTTGAGTTGTCTCTCTCTTTTTTACTGATAGTCTAGCTAAAGGTTTGTCAATATTATTAATCTTTTCAAAGAACCAATTTTTTGTTTCATTGGTTTTTCTCCATTGTTTTTCTGTTTTCTATTTCATTGATTTTCAGCCTAACATTTATTATTTTCTTCCTCTACTTGCTTTTGGCTTAGTTTGCTCTTTTTTCTAGTTTCTTGATATGGAAGATTAAATTATTGATTTTATATCTTTCTTCTTTTCTAATATAGGTATTTATGACTCTAATTTCCTTATCACACTGCTTTAGATTAATACTATACATTTTGATATGTTGTACTTTCCTTTTCATTGTTATAACATTTTAAAATATGCATTATGATTTACTCTTTGACCAATGGGCTATTTAGAAATGCCTTATTTAGTTACCAAATATTTGTGGGTTTTTTTCAAATTTTATTCTGTTTTTGATTTCTAATTTAACTCCATTTTGGTCAGGAAATGTACTTTGTGTGATTCCAGGTCTTATAAATGTATTTAGACTTTTCTGTGGACTAACCTATGTTCTATCCTGGTGAATGTTCCATGTGTACTTGTAATGAATTGTTTCCTGTTATTGTGGTGGAATGTTCCATAGATGTAAGTTAAGCTGGTTGATAGTGTTACTCATGTCATTTTTGTCCTTACTGATCTTCTGTGTAGCTAGTCAATCACTGAGAGTGGACTATGGAAGTCACTGATTAGTTTTGTTGTGTTATCTTCTTCTACTTTCAATTTTGTTAATTTTTGCTTCATGTATGTTTGTGCTCTGATTTTAGATGTGTATATGTTTGCAATTATTTTATCTTCCTGATGAATTGACTATTGTTTTGTTATGAGACATCCCTCTTTTTTCCTATTAACATGTTTTCAAATTCAAGTAAATTCTGATTTATATTATTAAAGTCACTATAGGACTACTATGGTTAATGTTTGTATGGTGGATCTTTTTTCATTCTTTTACATTCAACTACTTTGTGTACTCGAATCTAAAGTGTGAATAGTCCTGTAACCATAAATGTTCAGTGGATCAGTCAGTTTTCCAGAGAATCAGAACCAATTGGATCCATATATATATATATATATATATATATATATAAAGACTTATTATAAGGGATTGATTCACATGATTATGGCAGCTGGCAAGTCCAAAATCTGCAGGATGAGCTGGTAGGCTTGAAACCCAGGAAAGCCAGTGGTACAGATGAAGTCCCAAGGTGGGTAATTGGAGAATTCCCTCTTGTTTGGGTAGGCTGGTCTTTTTCTACTCAGGCCTTCAACTGATTGGATGAGGCCTACCCATACATGGAGGGCAATTTGTTCATCCAAAGTCCACCAATTTAAATGTTAATCTCATATAAAAGCTGACACATAAAATTAACCATGACACTCAGTGATCCAAAATGCTGGCACTTTCAGACTTTAGGTCTCTGTCATCATGCTTTTTTACTGGCTTTGATTTCAGTTTACATACTGTCTTGTGGCTCTTTAGTTGAGTAGCTACCTAGCAGGGGTTTCAGATAAATCATTACCAAGTTTTTTAAGAAGTATCTCAGTAAGAGTTTAAAATAACATAACTGAATCTCAAAACATTTTGAACAAATATTAATCTGTGTTTACTGCATCTGTTTTTAATATTTAAGTTTATACTTTATAAGTTTATTTAAGTTTATACTTTATTTATACTTTATAAACACTTAAACACCTCTTTTTAAGTTAATAGGAAGGAGACTAAAAATCTGATTCTGAAAAAAAGCTATAGAAAACATCAAAGATTGGTTCAAGTTCCAGATTAATATTTTATTGGGAAGCTTAAATCAATTGCTATTTTGCACATAGGAAATTATATTTTAAATGGAGAATACAGTAGAATATACGTGTTTGAATTTTTAAAAAGAGAAAGAAGAGGAATGATGTTTCCCTTGCAAAAAAAAAGAACAAAGGAATACACACAAATACTATTAAATAAATAAATATTTTGAAGGAAAAGTAGTTTTTTAAAATTCCCTTTATACTCAAGCACATTTATCCAATCCATAGCATATTTTTAAAAGTGGGTCTAGCAATTACTTTGAATTGATTTCAATAGAAATTGATGAAAATCTTAAAGATGTTCAAAGGAGTTTCTTGATCAATGCCTAGGTCACATTAAACTTTTCATCATTGATTTCATAGTAAATTCTCCCAAATAAACTTAAAAAAAAATTACATTGTTCCTCAATGCAACCTGATGGGTTTTAACCCAGTTAAACACCAATAGAACAAATAAAGCAAAACTTATTTTCAAGATTCCACAAGTTCCTTTTGTAGGTTTCTGATTTTTAAATATTTTGTTTTACTCATGTATTATTTCTTTTACTTACTCAATGAGCACGTATTTTTTTAACTTGTAGATGTGTGCTTTGCAGTGAATCATGAAAAAACACTTGATATGACACCTACCTTTGTGGTACCTATAGCGTAGAGGGTGAAGCAGACATGGCAGGATCACACAAATATGCTTACAAAGTCTTACACATGCTATGCTAAAAAAAATACAAAGTGTTATGAAATCCTATGAAGGGTGCTGATTCATTGCAGGACATCAAGGAAGTCTATTTTAAGAAAAAGCCATGTGAGTTGAGAGCTGACAGCTGAATAGGAGTTTAGCAGGAAAAGATGGTTTGAACAGAATATTTTAGGCAGAAGAAAGAAAGGACAAGGGCAAAGACCTTGATTTGTGAGGGAGTATGGTATTCAAAAGCTGAAAGACGTTCTAGAGGCCTAAGCAGAAAATGAGTTGCGGAAAAGGAGTAATAATGAGATCTTGATTCTTAAAATATCACTCTGCCTGCCATGTACAGAATGGGTTAAAAGGAGGCAGCAATCAGAGGTGAAAGCTTAACCATTAGAGTGGTCCAAGCAAGGATGAAGGTAGGTAAAACTGAGGGTGGAGTTGTTAAGATAAGAAGATGGTTATGAGAGGTATTTAGAAGGTAATATTAATGAAAAAGGAAAAAGTATTGGCTATTCTGTTAGGGAACTAGGAGTGATCAGGGTTAAATGCTAGATTTCTGACTTGCACAATTATACAAATTATGGCTCCACTAATTAAGATATTAAGATATGCAACCCTGGATAAGAAGCAGCTTTGAGGGAAAGATAATACATTTAATTTCAGACATGGAGAGTTGAGTGGCCTTTAAGGTACCTCAACTAGACAAGTTAGAAAAGTGGTTGGAAAAAAGTGTGAACTCAGAAGCAAAGGGATATATATTTGAACAAATTATTTGCATCCATTTTTACTTGAAGACAATGGTGTGGATTAGAGCATGGAGTAAAAAGATCAAGTAGAAGATTCTAAGTCAAAAGAAAAAGGGGTTTGGAGAGATGTTTGAGGAACCTAAAATCTAAAGATCGGGTATAGGATAATGAACTGGTAAAGATGACAAAGCAGAGGCTACAAGGGCACTGAACTCTGTTTATGTTTTCTAAATTAGAGGTACTTAATGTTGAATGAATTAGTGAGTTTTTGAGTGCCCTTCTCTTGAACTTTCTGGATGAGATGCCGCCCCAGTAGCCGAGTAACTTTATGCTTTCTCCACTGATAGGTGGATTATCCAGCCTCACATACAACATTATTGATGGGTCTTTGGGAAAGTCTCCCCCCACACGCAAATAAAGATTGCTATTGACCTATATTTAAAGTGAGAGCTTCAATTCCTTAGTTAAGAACTTAGCCATCATCTGTCAACATGCAAAAGTCGTAGGTGCCATCTCCTTTTAACCAGTAACTATTTATAACTTAGGTGGATGTGTTTATAAGGTATGTTGCTGAAATTAGGTTATAATCAAGGAGGGAAGGGAAGGAAAATGATGGCTTAGGAAAGGAAGTGAGGCAGGCTTGAACAGGTGTATAAATGCAGCCCTTTTCTTTATAATTTCAATGTCATAATTCTGGCTTTTACCCAGTATTATAGGTGATTGACATAATTTTAAACTTTGGGTTTCTAAAATGTCATGCCAGCTCTCTCTTCATGCTGAGGGCACCCATAAATTTGGTAATTATCCCTTCTTTATTTTTGTCTAAGTAATGGCATTGTTATTAAAGGGAGCAACTCTAAACAGATTAAAAAGTAACTATTAGCCATATTTATTAATCATATTTCTTATATATCTCTGACCGTTTTGAATTTTTATAGGAAATGATATTGTCTTTTAAATCAGTCTAGGGTAGTAAGTTCTAATGTGAAGCTTTCTGTATCTAGTCATTCTGTAATTTTTGGGGGAGGGGAAAGGAACAGATTCTTCACTGATCCTGTGAAATATAACACAGCAGTTCTCATCTACCTCATTTATTCTTTTTTTTTTTTTTTAAGGGAAAAATTATTAAGGCAATATTTTTTTAACTCATTTATTCTTAAGTATGTCTCTATTAACAACATAAAGTTTTTGTTGGAAAGTCATTCATGAATAGATTCTTCTTCCAATTCTGATAAATATCTTCAATTCTTTCTCCATTATTGATGGCCAGTGATAGGTGGAATAAAATTCTGTCTGGATCAAGGAAATTTTCTTACAAATACATCTATATTGCAAAGCTTATAACATATCATCTGACTTTAGACTAAGAAAAAAAATACTGTTCACCGTGGTTTTTAGTACTACCTCGAGACCTCACCTTGCCTCTGTTTTTCGTCTCCTAATCTCTCTTAAAGTTGACAACTGCTTATACAACTGTCCTCTCAGAGACTTTTGTAAATATCATTAAGACACTTTTTCCAGACTGAGAAAAATGTCTTGGGTGGCTGCCTAGTCTGGTCTTATTAATATGCATCTGCATTGCCCTCCGGTGACAGACAGCAGAGAAAATACAGAGACAGGAAGGTGAGGAATTAAATTATGTGAATTTGCCTCTGGTGACAAGGTGATGAATCAAATAACCACACTGGTCTCTGAATATCTATTTTTATCCCTCATTCCAGGAATTTCCCTAACAGGAAAAGCAAACAACCAGAAAATCTGGAAAATTCATTGACATTGAGTCAGTTGACAGTCTTTCACAGAATAGTTATGAAAGTTACTGTCGACTTCTGAGTAAGGGTGCGTTTTAGAGAAGAAAGCACATGTACTTAAACATTATTTTTTGTTCAACATTGAAGAAGAGAAATGAAAAGTTTTATTGATTGGAAACTTTGGCCCTTATGCTTCATTTTACCCTTTTCCTGTGTATTTGCTTACAGTCTTGATTTTACCACTTGTTCCTTCCATAAATGAATATAATGTGAAACTATTGCATTTATTATAACTTACTCATTTTTAAGACTTTTGGTTCTTATTAAATAGGGCTATTGAATTTGGAAAGAAAATTAGAAGAGAGTTATATGCTTGGATTTGCCAGGGTAAATAAGAGGGAAAGTAGTGTTAGAAACCAGCTGGTAAGAGCTGGAAACAGAGACTATATCTATTCTGATTATACAGGACATACTCATAGATCACTCTTAAATGATACTTTGTTGCTCAAGCAACTGACTGTAGTCCATACCTGAGGAAAGTTAGAAACAAGACAAGACTGACTCAAAGCACAGGGATTAGAAGGTTGCCACGTGCCCTCTTCACCCACAGGAATCACGCATATTCTTTGTACCTATATATCATCCACCTTTCTATGCACCCTCCCGTTCATTATCTACCTATCAGTAATCTCTCTATCACTTATATAGTGGAATCCATTATTCAAAAGAAGCTAAGGGACAAAATGTAAAATAGATCCAAGTCAAGTTGCTTTCTTGTCAAAATATCAAGATGACTGTGTCCTAGCATCACTTTTATACTTTGCTTCTCTGGCATCCTTTCTTTTCAGAAAGACCATGGAGAAGTACACAGTGCTCAGCTTGAAAACTACTGCCCAGAGTCATTTCTGCAATAAATAACCCATTGTTGACTTCTTCCCTGCATATTTAGAGTTAGGCATTGCGACATTATGAAGGAGACCAAGAGAATTCACTTTCTTTCCTTTTTGGCTACATCTCTTCTCTTCTGGCAACTTCTTTCTTTTCTGAATGCCTAGAAATTCCCTACTGCTTGTAGCTGATGAGATCTGCCCTCTTCCACTCCCAGTATATATCCTGTTGAAATTTGTGCATTATTATTCAAGCCACAAGCTTCATATGAATGACTACTGTCTTAATTTACCCAGGGTTAATTGATCTCAGTTTGCTGTATAGAGGATATGCAGCCCTGCTTCTACTTTGCCAAGTATGCTCATAGGGCCTAACAAAGGATTGGTGCACTGCATATATTCAATAAATATTTGTTGAATTTTGTCAATACATATATTTCTTTACATCTAATAGGAAAGCCATGAGATCCAGGATCTTACAGCTCAGTTGCAAAACGAGGACTCTTTCAGCACTTGCAGGAGAGAGAGGACAGTAGGAATGTGTAAAATAGGGTACATTAAGAGGGAAAGGGGATCAAGGTCTGGATCTTATTTGCAACATTTCACCTCACTTGCACAGTCCCATGGCACTGGCCCAGGAATGGGTCTACGTTTGTGAATCTTACAGAATTGTGAGATCTTCTGAAGATCTTGTGGGATCTTCTAAAAAGAAGTTACAGACTGTCTTTATAAAAAATATGAAAGCAACAATATGAGCAGTGTCTGGACATTTTAGGAGCTTCACGATGTCTTTCAATCCAACCCAACGGATCTATAAACTCTATGTTCAAAATCCCTATTCTATTAAAATCTGAAATAGGGCCTAGAGATGTGCTTACCGTGGAAAATGAAATTCTTTAAGATCACTTGCCAGATTAAGGCATGGAATTCTACTCTTAAAGAACCTGCAACAGTCCTAATGAAAGAAGGCTGTGATAAATAAATTATGCTTTCTATAATTTAGCACCAATTAGAAGTGATGGTGATAATTTGTATATGTGTTAGTCTGTGTGGTTGAGTATGCTGATAGATAATGCTGCTCAATGAGCTCTATTTGATTCATGGAAAATACAGACCTATAGAGACTCACTTGACTGTTAATTTGCATAATGATGACTTAAGATTTTGTATTTTATGTTAATGAATATTAGTGACTCAAATAAGCTCTGGGAAATGACAAGATGCATGTTGAAATCTGCAGCTTGTAAAGAAAAAAACTAAGAATGATGTGGTGGGATGATGCTCAGTGTCCTTAATTCAACTCTCAAGCAGTGAAGGTGTACTCTATTAGTGCCCTTGTCCCAGAGCGATAAGCTCACTGTGGCCTGATTTCACTCAAGGTCTCGCCAGTCCTGCATGCTCTAGCAGGAGACAGCTGAATTAAGTTGCCTAGCCCAATCAGAATGATAGATAGACTGTTGCTCTAAGTCCAAGCCCTTCTCAAAAAGTTGAAGGTGGTTCTATTTAGTTATTTGAGCAATAGGTTTGAAATTTCACTGACCCAATTTTCAGAAAGGCAGCTCATCTATGCACCTTGAGTATAAGATTTAATATTGATTCCTTTGCAGACTATAGACAGTTTCGGAGGTAGTCCCATGACTTGGCCAAATAACCTCAGCAATTCCAGCAAAAAAGCTTTCTTGAAGGAATGTAAAGGAGTAGTTCCCAGGTGGGTCAACACAGAAAGTATCTTCGTCTTCAGGCCTAAGTGTCACTGGAAAGTGTGGAACAGTCTCTCCCAGTACACGTCAACTTCACTTCCCTGACTTCACTATTAAAAGGTCCACACCAGATGAAATAGTAATGCACACTTTAAATTGTTAGGTGAATGACAGATTTCTCAACTACCTTATATTGTCTTTTAAAATTCAAATCATGCAGAGATGGCTAAAAGCAAACAAATTGTTAATGGTACACTTTGATATTCATTGTGTGTATCCTGGAAGTCAATTCTTTTGAGGGCTGACTTTTAAAATCTTTAAACAAACCCTATTTTTTTCCTTTATATTAGTGCCCATTCAATTGTAAAATACGAAAGGGGAAATCTTTCTGTCCTTACATGAAGTAAGCTGCAATTACCATCATTTAAAGTAATATGATGGGAATACAATTATTAAAATGGAAAAATGTTCACTGTATGCTAAGTGACCAAAACTGCATTATAAAACAATATGTTCATTATTTCCATCTATGCAGAAGAACAAGATAAATCCAAATGCAAAATCATCTACACATATACAACCTCTGGAAGTATCAGCAATGAAAATATCAACGTCAGTTTATTCTGGGTAGAAAGATTAGGTTAATTTTTTAATTTCTTTTCTTTTTGTAACTTTTTAAGAATTGCTAAATTGTATCATAGTTCTTAAGAAAGGGAAAGATTCTTTTTTCTGTCACCTTCACCGTTATACCTACCCTATCTTCATCATCATAAGTCTTCAAGTATATAGAGCTAGGTAACGTAATAGAGGCTATTCTAATTTGACAGACTTTGAATTCTTGAAAGTTTAAACTACATTTGCTATCAGGATAGACAACTCCTACTATGTGATTTTTGAAGGCATTTTTTAAAAATGTATGATATGCATAAAGAAAAGTGCACAACCGTAAGTGATAAATTCCCACAACATGAATACCTCTGTATTCCATGCATTTAAAGAAATAGACCATCACAAGCACCTCAGAAGTCCCCTTTCTCAACTCCGGTTATCACTGGCCCCAAATGGTAATCACTATCCTGACTTCTAGCCCCATAGAATTACGCATACATGGAATTATATAAGATGTACTCCGTGTCTATGGCATCTTTAGTTCCATAATATGTTTATGAAATTCATCTTCATTATTGCATGTAGCATACTTTGCTTATTTTCATTGGTTTACCATATCTCATTGTGTGAATATGCTACATTTTACCCATTATAATGTTGACAGATAATTTTTCCTTTTTCTAACTTTTTTGCTTCTTTTTAACAGACTTATCAATTTCACGTGTGTGTATAGTTATATACATATATGTATATGTAGGGGTGAACTTATTTCATCATACAGTGTGCATATACTCAGCTTTATTAGATATTCTCAAACACTTTTGAAAGTGATAAATGATAATACAATATACACCAGCATTAGTGTCTGTAAGTTCCTATTGCTCCACATTCTCTCCAACACTTTGTCATTTTGTCTATTTATTAGTATTATCATAATTATTGTTATTGTTAATTTTACCCATTCATCATCATGTTCTTATTATTTTAGTTTTTTAGTTGACTTACTGCCTATAATCCTTTATTTTATTATTTTGGTGATTGCTTTATGGTTTATAGCTTTATGGTTTATAGCATATATCTTTAACTCACCAGTCCACGTTCGTGTGATAGTATACCATTTCAGTTAAAAAACAGTAACATTACACAGTACACTTTCACTCTTCCTCTCTTTACTTTTGTGTACTTGTTGGCATACATTTTAGTTTTATATATGTTATAAACTCCAAACTACATTAATGTTATTTTTATTTAAAAGTCAATTATCTTTCAATTAAATTTAAATAATAAAGAATATTCTTATATTTATTCATATAGTTACCATTACTGGTCCTTGTCATTCCATTGTGTGGATCTGTATTTCCATCTACTGTAGCTTTTCTTCTGCCTGAAAGACTTCCTTTCACATTTCTTGTAGTGCAGCTCAGCTGGTATTGGATTCTTCCATCTATTGTGTGTGTGAAGAAGTCCTTGTTTCATCTTCATTTGGAAGATATTTTCACTTGATACAGAATTCCATATTGTCAGTTATTTTCTTTTTCTTTCAGTGCTTTGGTGGTGTTGCTCAATTCTCTCCTCAATTGCATTGTTTTCAGTGAAAAATCTGTTAGACTCCTTTTCTTTTGTGCTTCTGCACATAGTGTGTCTTTTTCCTCTGGCTACTTTTAAGACTTTCTGTTTATCACTGGTTTTGAGAAATTTGATTTTGACATACTGCGATGTAATTTTTGTCATATTGCTTGTGTTTCAGTTTTATTGGGCTTTTTATACCTGTGGGTTTATACTTTTCACCAAATTTGGAAAATTTTTGATCATTTTTTTCCTTCAAATATTTGTTGTATTTCACCTTTTCTCTCCTCTCCTTAAAGACTCCAATTACACATATATTAGGCCATCTATAATTGTCCCACAATTCATTGATACTTTGTTCATTTTTTAAAAACTTTCTTTTCTCAATGTGTCTTTGTATAGTTTGTGTTGCTATATCTTCAATTCACTAATATCTTCCTCTGCAATGTTTAATTTTCCATTAATCCCATCTAGTGTATTTTCATCTCAGACATTATATTTTTTGTCTCTAGGAGTTCAATTTGGATATTGTCTTATATCCTCCATATCTCTGCTTAACTCTCATCATATGATATACTGTTACAGTTTTTAATTCTGCCATAATAATAACTTTTAATTCTATCTGCTAATGCTAACATCTGGCTGGTCTAGGTTGATGATTAATTTATTTTTCTCCTCATCGAGGGTCATGTTTTCTTTGCATGCCTTGTAATTTTTCACTGGATTCTGGACATTATTAATTTTATGTTTGTTGTGTACTATATATATTTGTTCTCCTATAAGTATTCTTGAGCTTTATTCCTTACTACAATTAAATTCCTCGGAAAACATTTTATCCATTTGAGTCTTGCTTTGTTGGGTAGCAAAACAGAAGTTTTACTCAGTATGAGGTTAATTATTTCCCCTCCTGAGACAACACCTTTCTGTAAATTCTAATGCCTTGTGAATCTTGAGGTTTTCCAGTCTGGCTCATGGGAACAGGCACTATTCTCAGCCCTTTGTGAGCACCAGGCTCTGTTATTTATATGCTTTTTATTTTTCATTGAGGTGAAATCCACATAAAGAAATTAATCACTTTAAAGTGTACAATTCATTGGCATTTAGTACATTCACAATGTTGTGCAATCACTACCTCTATAAAGTTGCAAAACATTTTCATTACTCCCCCAAAATGTGCTGTACTACTCATCATTTATCTATTCTGGACATTTCATTTCCAAATGCAAGGTCATGAAGATTTACTCCTATGATTTCTTTTAACAGTTTTATGGATTTAGCTTTCATACTTAAGTCTTTGGCTGCGTTGAGTTAATTTTTCTATATAATGTGAGAGAAGAGTCTAACTTCATTCTTTTGCATGTGGACATTCAGTTTGAAGCAACATTTGTTGAAAAGGCCATACTTTCCCCACTGAATGATCCTGGGCACATTTGTGAAGACTCACTTGTCCATATGCTTGAATTCATTTCTATTCCATAGATCTACATATCTATCTTTATTCCTGTACCACACTGTTTTGAATACTGTAGCTCTCTAATAAGTTTCGAAATTGAGAAATGTGAGTCCTCTAAATTTGTTCTTCTTTTTCAATATTGTTTTGGCTGTGTGAGGCCCCTTCGAATTTGACAGGAATTTCCATTTCTGCCAAAAAAAAAAAAAAAAGAAAAGTCATTGGAATTTTGATAGGAATTGCCTTGAGACTCTAGATTATTTGGGCAGTATTACCATCTTAACAATATTAAGTCTTCCAATCCATCAACATGTGATGTTTTTTCATTTACTTAGATCTTCTTTATGACTTTCAACAATGCTTTGGTCATTTTCAGAATACAACTCTTTCATCTCCTTGGTTTGATTCATTCTTAAGTATTTTACCTTTTGGATGATACTGGAAACAGAATTGATTTCTTAATTTTCTTTTCAAATTTTATAGATGTAGAACTGATTTTTGCATGTTGACCTTCTAGCCTACGACTCTGCTGAATTTGTTAATTAGCTCTAGTAGGTTTTTGGTAGATTCTTTAGGATTATCTCTATATAAAATCATGTTATCCACAAATAGCATTTCGCTCACTTTTTGTTTTATTCATTAACTGATTTAAATTTAACATTTATGAAGATCCAGTCACTGCAGATGGGAAAAGCCAGGGTCTTTTCTTTCTTAAAGCTCATTGTTGTAATCCCAACACCTAGTTTGATGTTAGACACATAAAAATATTTAATAAATATTCAAGTCAATAAAAGAAGGGATGAGTGAAAATGATATATATAGTGACAATCTTAAACTATCAAGTAGAGGTTATTTGAATAAAAGGATGGTAGCGAGAGAAGGAGTCATTCCAGAAGAGGCTCAGTGAGTAAATTAGATTTGGGTTTATGATTCTTAACCCTTAGTTTCACATTAGAGTTAATCAGGAGATTTTAAAAAATACCTTTGAAAGGCCAGCCTGGTGATGTAGTGGCTAAGTTCACGGGTTCCTCTTTGGCAGCCCAGGGTTTGCAGGTTTGGATCCTGGGCGTGGACCTATGCACTGCTCATCAGCCATGCTGTGGTGGCATCCCACATAAAATAGAGGAAGATTGGCACAGATGTTAGCTCAGGGACAATCTTCCTCACACAAACACAAAAATACCTTTGATCTAGCCATTTCCTGAGACTATATTCATCATAATTTCTGGAGTGGGTATCGAGAATTGGTAGTTTTTGAAGTCTCCTAGATGATTTTGATGTACAGTGAGGCTTGAGAACCACTGTTTTATAACATTACTCCTCTTCATATCCAAATTCCTACTTCTCCTGCCAACTAAGTGGTGTTTTTTAAAAGCCTAATTCTAATCACACATACTTCCTTCCAGCTGCAGGCACACAGTGTGTTGCCTCTGTATATAAAGCTCAGGAGACCAGGTCTGTTTCCTGGTGTCTGTGTTATAGGGGAGCTTCACCTTCTGTTCTGACAGATGGCACCTGAATTTTTGGAAGGCTCACATCTAACGGCTCCTGCTGCAGTAACAGATAAAATGTGTTAGCTTAGTTAACTGGAGAAAATTTCTGCCTTGATACCAAGTAAGTCACAAAATCTTTCTCCTATATTCCACATCTGTGGTAGATCTCTGAATATGAGCTAGTTCCACTGATAATGTAGGGACAATTCTAGCTCACTAATCACCAATGTTAGGGAGAAATTAAAAAGAGTAATTTTGTATACATAGCAGAGTCTCAGGAAAATCTTCAGACCTGGTGTTCAGAGGAGACATGCGTTCCTGTCATTTATTTCTGGTTATAAGCAGTATGACTAGAAATAAGTTATTTATACTAGCTGGATGTAAGCTCTTTTGCGTATAAAGTTAGGGATTGGGCTTGGGATTCTCTGTTTTCTAACATCTCTAATAATCTATGGCCTTATGTGCAATAAAATATATGTTTATCCCACGACCTTACTGAGGTATAGACAATGGAATTTCTAGTATTATTCTAGTATGTAGAAAAAGGCTGCAACTAATCATAATTGGTTGTCTGACAATTATTTCATAACAAACGTTTGTGTAATACTTACCATGTGCCTGACCTTTTAAATATATTTTCATTTCATCTTTAAAGCAACCATGGAGATAAATACTATTATTATCCCTATTTTACAGATGTGCAACTGAGGGCAGAGAGCTCTAGTAACATGGTTGTGTTGTCATAACTCACATGATCCCAGACAACACAGCTTCACAGCCCATGGTCTTGACAACTAACAGCACCATCCTACATCTTCTCCATCACGGGAACAGAAAAGCACTGACTTGTATTGATGTTACTACAGAAACTCAGTAAACAGATTTTAACCAACTGCTAGTTAAATATTGCTCTAATTGAATTCCTCATGTCTTATTTAATTCGATCTGAGCTGTATTCTTTCCTGACTGCCTACAGAGCTAAGTGAAGCCATGGTCAGCACTGACCGTGATTGTTTGTCCTCATGTCAGCAGTCTCCCCGACAAAGAAAAATAGAGTTCCTTCATTCTAGGCCTATTTCATCTCTCAGCTAATCCATGGATTTTGTTTGACTTTCAGAGTGTTCTGCCTTATCATGTATTTTGTTTGTCTGGCAGTGTACTTTATTCACATTTTATTTATTTATTTATATGTTTGCTGAGGAAGAGTCACCCTGAGCTAACATCTGTTGCCAATCTTCCTCTTTTTGTATGTGAGCTGCCACCACAGCACGGCCACTGACAAGTGGTGTAGGTCCGCACCCAGGAACTGAACTCAGACTGGTGAAGCAGAACACACCAAAATTAACCTCTAGGTCACCAGGGCTGGCCCTATTCACATATTTTTAATGCTATTTTTTTTTTTTTACTACTTTTAATCTTGACAGATCATGCACTCTCCAGTTCACCAGGTTCCACAGCTACTTATTGCATCATGGGAACTCATTTTATTCATTTATATGACATACCCAGAATCACACTTGATTTTTGACCCCTGCCTGAGAAAGTCTAAATAGATCATAATTAATATGGTTAATATTTTGTTTAATATTTGTTTTAACTAGCTGGGGAGCAAGTTTTTTTCCACAGTAGTTAACAGAGTTGATGCTATGGAAACAAATAATTTAACCATTGGATAGACAAAGCCTGTGTGACCATAATGATCTGAATCTTAAGGTTTTAGAAATACAGAAATAAAACTAGTATCTTTAATAATGGATCATATCAGTAGTCAAAGGAAATATGTCTCCTGAACAATCAAATAAACACAGCTCTTAGACAAAAATGGAAACAATTTACCCCCTGACACATTTTATAAGTAAGCACAATCTTGTGTAAAAATGCAAGAGACAAGAGTGAGGAAAACTTCACAGTGAACTTGTCAGTGCAGAGAAATACAAAACCATTCTCTCTGTTCCTAATATCCTGTGCATTGGTTTTTAAACTTATAATCTTTTACTGGCACTCCTGAACATGCACAATATCACCAACAGAGTTTCAAGCCTTAAATATTAACACTATTAGATAAAATTCTTTTAGTTGTGTATTTCTTATCACAGTCAAGAATGTAAGTGCTCAGGCTTAGGGAAAGATATCAAACCACATAAAAGAAGGATATTTTCAAGAAACACTTAATCCTCTAGCCATTTTTCCTGAAGACAATTTTAAAGGCACCATGTAATGTTGTATGAGGAAGCTTGATGCTTTTCTTGGTCCTCACTAAACCAGGGTTAAATTTCTCCCTCAGCTACCTGAAAAGATCCATAGCCTGACTACTTGGAACATGCGAGAAGCAATTCAGAAATCCAAATTTCCTGTAGGTCACTTTGCCCTTCTAACTCCTGTCTTTCATTCTAGTCACAGGAGGTGGCTGTCCAGACTAGCACCATAAACTCTGTTAATGGGACCCTGGACATCACCATGTATCATACAATGTACAGCTCAAGCCAGACACTTACTGCTTTTATAGAATCAAGAAGAGAGAAAATATTTCCATTATCCCATAAAGTTGCCCAGACAATTTAATATTTTTGACAAGCCTAACAAAATACTGCTGGGGTTGAGCTAGGAGGTATTAGCCAATAAAAAAAAGGAGCAGCAGGAAATGGTTTTAAATTCATTGATATACTGCTGCCTGTGGGACTTACCAAAAGTACAGATAAGTGAACAAAAAATGTGTTAGGTTGTGGCCTAAGTAACAGATTAGATCCTGAACCCTATATTTCATCCTACCACTGATATAGAAAATTCCCAGGGCTGCCATTCTATGAACGAATACAAAAAAAAGAGGATGAAAATTTGTACCCCATGGAAGAAATTTAGGATGAACCAATGTGCCTCGTTAGGTTAAATGTGTGTAGGGCTGGCTGGTGAGGTGACAGCATTATGAGGAATATAGAGTGGTTTTACACTACATATAGAGTGGTTTATACTACATGTTATTGTCTAATTCTTACAACTTTCAAATCCTCATTTTATAATTGAGGAAAGTGAAACTACTGGTGATTTGATGATATATTCTTACAGTTAATTGGTGACAGGGCCATGATTAGAACCATAAGTCTTGGCTACGCATGACTACAATGCCTCACTGAGTTCTTGTCGGATAAAGAAATGTTCATTGAGCACCTACGACATAGACAGCATTGTGCCCGGTGTTTTGGGGATGCATGAAGAGGACAAGACTTCTTCTCACAGAGTCTACAGCTATAGCACATGGAAGGATCATGGATTCGAATTTCACAAATCTAAGGTCATATTCCAGCACCATAACTTATTCTAGCTGTTGGACAAAAGGCTCAACATATCTGAACCTGATTTCCTTATCAGGGCGAGGAAGATGATTCTGTATGTGTTTCAGAGGCTCTTTAAAGACTAGAGACATGTTTGTAAAAATGTACCACACAGTACATGGCCCAGAGCAGCTCTTAAATAAATATTAATTTATATCATTATTGGTGGAATAAGAGAAGAAAACAAATTAGGATAATGCCAGACAGAATGAATGAGTACCTTTTAAAATGTAATATACAACTGTTAACATATAACCTTGATACTACATGTGCTTTCATGGTTAGAATGGGAAAAATCTGAAGGTCAGAAGGAAATAAATTTTCCAACTCTATTACCCAACCATTATTTCAGTTCTCTACTACCCCTTTAGGAAAAAGTTCCTTTTCTCTCTGATGTCTCTTCTATCTATCCCTCACATTATTCCTCACTAATTAGTTATAAAACAAAATAAAAAGCTTAAAATAGTTCTTTATTTACCGTGAAATGGACCAATGTTCATGGTAAAGATTTATCAAATTACAGAGTATATACATCTGATTTTTGTACTATGACTGCCATATAATTCAGTCATATTTTTACTCTTGTTTGGAAAGATTAAAAAAGAAAAAGACTATACTGTCACCACTGCCATCTTGCCTCCCAAATCAGTTTTTAATTTTTATATTAGGATATACTGTGCAATGTGAAGATGATATAAATCCTTATATGCACTCTTTAATTTGCATACTTCAAAAAATTGCACTCTTTTTCCCAATGATCATTTCCTGTTGCTTTTCCCCCTATAAACAACACGGAAGCAGCACAGTAGAGTGGCTGGTGGTCAGTGTGAAGGAAGTGTGCATCCTCATCCCACTGTGCCCACTGCCTCTCCTATTATGTGTCTCCATTGTCAACGTCGCTTTAGTTAAATATACAGACTGAATCAAAGGCAGTGGCTAGCAGTTTTCCTCAATCATTAAAACTTGGGATTAACATGATTGGAAGATTATTAATGAAGGGACATGGGAAATAGGTATGTGAATAAAAATATGGTTTTGTTTTTTTAAAACAGAACTTACCTGATAAAGTGCTAAATACAGATTAGAGAATAGAGTAGAAAATCAAAAGGATGGACTAATACAATGACCATCCAATCTTTGGCTCAAGAATACAAATTACTGTCTTTGATAATAGGTATTATTTGGTCAAACTCAAAATCTCTATCATTATTTATATTTCGAGAGTTAAGAGAATATATAGTGCCTAAAACAGAATAATTTCACATTTGTGCAGTGAATTAATTGATCTTCCTAGAAGAATACTTTATGACAATCATTCCAATTAAAAATCTTCAATGATTTTTCACTGCCCTTCAAATGACCAAACTCTGTCTTGGTATTTGAGTCTCTTAACAGTTTGACTTTACAGTGTGTATTATTTTTAAAAAGTTTTGCTCCATTATGTCTTTTCAGAAATCTCCCACCTCATTAAAACTAGTCTTTTCAACGTTGTTTGAGTATATATGCCATATTCATTATTAACTAAAATCCATGGTCAGGGCAAACTCTTGCCAAGGACTTTCTCCATTTTCTCTTTTTTTATTTCTACTCATGTAAACTATCTTCTTGAATCCTTTCCTAGTTTTCTAAATACTTCATGACTGCTTCCTTTTAGGAACTCCTTTCTGTCTTCTTTCCACTTCACCCACAGCATCTACAGTACTACATTTTGTCATATTTATATATCTTGTAACAGTTACATTTATCCTAGGCAAACATTGAAAGAAATTACTTTCTTCCTTAGGTTCATCTTAAAATTTCCTAAGTTGTAAAAATTTTTTTTTCATTCCTGCGGCATAATAAGAAATATATATTTGGTCTTTGTCTTTAGTTTCTGACATAGACCCCTAAAACCCTTGTAATTTCCTGAATGATAAGTGTGATAGGAGTCTTTTGTGCTACTATTTGGTCTTGGCTCCTGTTTCTGAGAGAGATCCTACATCCCTTGTAATTTCCTGAGTGATAGGAATATCTTTTGTTCTCATATGGTGACTCTTGGCAGACCCTAGGCTCGTCACCAGAAAGACCAAGCCTTGATTAGCAGCCTGGAACTTTCCGCCTCACTCCACCACCAACCCCAGAAGAAGGGAGAGAGGTTGGAGATTGAGTTAAAAATCAATCATGCCTCTGTAATGAAATCTCCATAAAGATTCCTAAACTACAGGGTTCAAAGAGCTTCCTGGTGAATGCATCCACCTGCAGGGAAGGTGGCACACCCCAGCTCCACAGAGCTTCTATCCAACCTTGCCCTATGCACCTCTTCATCTGTTCATTCGTATCCTTTATCATATGTGGTAAACATAAGAGAATTGTGTTCCTGAGTTCTGTGAGCCATTCTAGAGAACTCTTGAGCCTTAGGAGATCTGGAAACTCCTAATTTACAGCTGGTCAGTCAGAAATATACGTGGCCCAGGACTGGTGATTAGCATCTTATTCTACTTAAGAACCACTGCCAACTGCTTAATCTACGTGTTTCCCAATACAAATTTCTAACAGCCACTCTCAGATAGGTTGAATATATTTCTTTCTCACAGATAACAAATTAATGTCAAATCTACGCGGTAGCTGACTTGGTTGGGGGTGGGAGGTAGAGATATTACTTTTTCCTCTTTTCCAAATCCTCCATTAGACTCAACACAAAGACACAGATCTATCTGGTGCTGGGTGCATCCAGTTCTTTGGTGGTGTTTGTTTTCCATTAAAAGCTGTATAAATTACTGTGAGTATGGCATTCACCTAATTGACATGTCTAGTATGTAAGCAATTTTTGCCCTTCCCAGTCAGGATTTAATGCTCAGGCCTTTTTCTTTCCTCTTAAAACTCATTTGCTGAACAATTGTGTCTGCATGCATGTTCTCAACCACCTCTGAGGGCTAACAGTTCCTAATTCTCTCTCTGTAGTACAGGTATTCCTGGACATCTAGAACTGAATATCCCACTGCATGTTGGGCAGCTCCATCAGCATGCCCCATGAGCACCTCACATGCTATATGATGAAAACTAAACTAAGTCTTTTCCTTAAGATGTGTTTTCCCTCCTTAGTTCCCCGTTTGGGTAAATGACTGTTTTATAAGATTTTAAGATTCTTTTGATGGCAGGAACAATACACTGACTCTTAGATAGATGAAGGGCAGAATTTCTTGTTACTTACAGCTTCAAATGAAAGTTGCCAGGCAGGGCACACAGGGGGTTGCACCCCGGGGAAAACGTAGCAACGTGCTTGAGCCGTAAGAGGCAGTTTACATAGGGTAAGTGGGGTGGGGTTTTGCAGCTATCCTTGTGGATCCCCGGGTCTGGCGGCATCTTTGTGAATTGCTAATATGAATAAATTTTGCAGGCTTCAGGGCATAGGGACTGTCCCTAGTTGTCTGGTACCTTGTTCTGGGGTAATTAGGGCAGGTGTACAGTGGCCCCAGAAGGAGAGAGCACTCTAGAGGAAGTGGGATATAGGAAGTAGTTGGAGTGTGGACTTAGTCGCTCAAGAAGGGGAAGTGACCAACCTTTAATGAAGGCCTCAAAGCTGTGTCAAGACACCGTTTATTACATTATTATATTACAATGGCCAAATAATCCAAGCCAGAGTCAATTACAACTTTTCTGTCTTTATGATTCTATTATGTTTGTGTCCCAAATATAATTTTTGTTCATTAGTTTTCATCAATTCTACTTATTTTAGGTCTGATCTTCCTGCTTATCTTCTTCAAATGCTTCTTCATGTTGTTATCAAAGTAAGCTTTCTAGTCTATAAATATGATCATAACATTCCTGTGTTAAAAGTATTCTCTGACTTAAAAATATTAAAAGATAAAACCTCAGCCTCTTATCATTATATGCAAAATCATGCCCACCACTTCAGCTTTAACTTTGACTCCTCTCTCACTCCATAATATGTCTACTTTAGTTTGAGAAACAAAAAAGGAGAGCAGTAAGTAGCTAAGTGAATAAATAAACTCAGTATAGTATGCTGATAATAAAATTTCTTAGACAATTTTTTCTCAAGCATGTGTTGTATTTTATTGACTTCCTAGTAAGAGAACAAGAAAAGGGACAGCAAAATTGTCATTTTCCATAAGGTATGAGAACAGAAGCGTTATATAGATGGGATCAAGGATTATTAAATAGCTTCTATATTTTTGAAAATAATTATGAAAGTTTCATTTCATATGGTCACATGATCAGTTGCTTGGTCTGTTTAATGACAATTCTGATTCCAGTTTTTGATGTTTGCTGATAGCTTTTAAGCTTATTTTCCTTTACTCCTTTCCCCCACAATTTGGGTAGCTGATAAAAAGCTCCCTCCTTTGGCGCCACAGGAGGACTAACTACACAAGCCCCTGGCTGCATGCGGGCCTCCCACCCCAGCCCCATCTCCAACCACAATAAAAACTTAGGCCAGTCTCCTTTCCTTGCTCTCTCAAGCCATTTTGGACATGTTTGAAAGGTTGTCCTGTTCTCCTTAGAGACCTCAATTACATAAGTAATAAATCTTTCATAATCTTTTGGTGTGCGTGTGGCATCATGTCTGGACATCTGAACCAAATTTGGGGTGTGGGTCCCTTCTGCTCATGCATGGTGACCACAACCATGTAAAATGCCAGATGTGTCAACTATAGGTCAGTGTGTCTAATCAGCACCTTTCAGAAGCAAGTGATAAGGACTTACCTGTGTCTAAGATTGGAATTACAGTTTCACGTCCCTTCATGGTGAATGATGGGACCAACTAATACAGAAGTGCAAAAAGTGTTGCAGAGTCAGAAACACAGCAACGTGTAATAAGTTCTATTTTTTTAGTGTATTTTTAATGAGATATAATTGACATAGAACATTGTGCAAATTTAAGATGTAAAACGTGTTGATTTGATACAATTATACATTGCAATATGATTGCCATTGTAGCATCAGCTCATACTTCTATCACTTCACAGAATCATTTCTATTTTTTGGTGGGAACAATTAACATCTCTCTCTTAGCAACCTTGAAGTTTATAATTATTGTTGTCTATAATCACTATGCAGTGCATTGAATCTCCAGGACTTATTTATCTACTAGATCCAGGTCTGAACCCTTAAATAACATATTCTTAATTCCTTTACCCCCCAGACTCTGGTAATGACCGTTCTTCTCTGTTTTCACCAGTTCAGCTTTTTTAGACTCTATGTGTTAGTGATATCATACACTACTCATCTTTCTCTGACTTACTTCACTTAGCATAAGGCTTTAATTTGATTCATGTTCTTGCAAATGGCACTATTTCCTTTCTTTTTCCTGGCTGAATAATATTCCAGTGTATACATACACCACATCTTCTTTATCCATTCATCCACTGATGGGCACTTTGTTTCCATATCTTGGCCATCATGAATAATGCTGCAAAAAACATGGGAGTACATATATCTCTTCCATACCCTGTTTGTCTTTCCTTTGGCTATATACCCAGAAGTGGAATTACTGGATCATATTATAGTTCTATTTTTGATTTTTTCAGGAACCTCCATACTGTTTTCCATAGTTACTGAACCAATTTCCATTCTCAAGAAGAGAGAACAATTGCCTGAGACTGTTCTTCAGGGGAAAGGGTACAGGAACAGACAGCTATGGTTTCCTTGGGATGACTTCTTGGCCACTCACTGCTACTGGGTGCTGCTGCCCAGAGAAACAACTGGCCCTGAGGATGTGCAATAGAAGGCCCTGTTAGAATTGCTGCAGCCTTGGATCTTGGCAGACGTGGGATTGGGGCTCCAGGGGCCCTCACCAGAAGTCTAAATTACTGCCTTCAGCTTTCTGAAAGACCACAGATCAGTAGCCCAAGTCTGCGCAGTTCACTCCCCTCTTGTGGCCTCCAATGGTCCCGTACCTGTACAAGCCGTTGGGCTTGAGCACTGTCAGGGAGCCGTCCCGCACTGCAACTGTGACTGGGGGTGGGTGTTTGTGTGTGTGGTTGGGGGATGAGAGGGGTAGGCATTGATGATGATTAGGATTTGCTTGATAGATGGTGTGAGCCAAACTCCTTACTGGTGAGTCTGGGATGAGGGGCCTCCAGCAGCTGGGGCACCAGGTGTTTCTCATCCCAGAACTCTCATGCGTCCTCCGCAGAACTCGTGATTTCTTGGCGTGATTTGGCTTCCCTCTGGGAGCAAGGGTTCCGGCAGCAGCTTCCCAGGCCTGATTCTACCATCTTCTAAGCTGCCCCTGAGGGCATGGGTAAGCCACTTAGTTTCCTTTCTTGCTGCTTTCACAAAATTTTTATCAATCACACAAGAACTTGTGCATAATGTTTTAGATAAGGTGTAATGTCTGAATAATTGTCCTAAACACATATTAGCATCATAGTAAAGCATTTGAGCTACATTAAATAGTATCTTTCTCTTCTTGAGTTCTAAGAGTAGTTTAAAAAGTTGGAAAGCACCTAGCTCTCACTATTCTCTTGAAATTCTGCAAACACATTTCTATCCATCCCTCGGAACACACACACTTTCTCATAACTTAAGAAATCCTTACGTAGAATTCTTTTGTAACCTCACCACTGCAGTCTAATAGAGTGTTAACTTTTCGGCTTCCGCAGCCTTTCTCAACTGAAAAGTGTTTTTACATGTAGAAGAATATGTATTATTTTCTGAGAGTTAAGCTTTAAAAAAAAATTATTTTCTAGTGCATAACTTACCCAAATATCCATTAGAATATTACAGTTCTTATTACTTCTTCAAATTAGAAATAAACTTAGACTTCTGGATCTCTTCTTTTTCTTCTTCTTTTTTGTTTCCTTCTGTCAAAAAAACCAAACTCTGCAGACTGAATGAAACAAAGAAGAAAGATGAGTTTATTGCAAGGCTTTTGACCAGCAAGCCAGGAAACTCAGGGCTGTGGGAGCAATGAGCACCAAGTTGCTCACAGACTAGGGGATTCTCAGGGGGGAAGTGTGGAAGTCAGTTGGCTTTTTCAGCTGATTGGTTGCCTAATGGTCTTCTTCTCTATTTGGATCAAGACAGCTGAGCCGGGGGAAAAACGGAAGTCCAGAGATGGCATGAAAAGACATGGCGTTTGGAGATTGGCTGGTGTCCTCTGCTGATTTCTTGGAGGAGCTGTAAATTCCAGTAAGGTTAGATTAAGTTTCCTTTACGCACCTGCATTGACCATGTCCATTTGGTCCTTGACACAGCTGACTCCATTTGACTTGTGGTTTTGCACTTCCGAGACAAATTGTGCTTCAGAATTAGTTTTTTCTTTAATAAATAGGTCATACAACAAAATGTCTAATCTCAAAAACTTAGGCTTGTTCCATGAATCTTTTACTTAATGCCATCCTTCTCATGATTTCTTTCTGCAAATACCATGCACACAGGAACTATGTAGACTACTTCTCCTTATCAGAAAATCTTTGTAAAGCAGAACTTGTATGAGTGGATTCAACTGCAAAGAGGGGAAATCAGTAGCTGTAAAATAAAAATGTTCTATAAACAAATCACCTGGCAGGAGGAAGTGTCCCTGGATTCAGAAAAAAGGTCAGCAGGAGTCTGGAAATAATAACTATTTTCATTCTTGATAAGGAAGTAACTATACTAGCACATAAATGAGCCATTGAAGAAATTAGAAGTGCATTTTTCAGTAATAAAATCAAAACTAGAAGACTAGAAAGTCTAGTTTGAAAAGGAAAAAAAAAATAGCAGTTGCCAAGATAAACTTCCACTATATAAAGCCACAGTACTTATTAATTTTAAAAATTAATTGTGCAATATGCCAATTAATTGTGCAAAACAACACTTGAATTAGATTTCTATTAAATTCTTTTTCATTTGCTTTAGGACTTGATTTTCAAAGCCTTCATTCTGGGTACAGAAAATTTATTTATATGTATATATATAATCGCAATGTTATAATTAAGTAATCTCAGTAATGGATTACTTTTTATATCTAAATTTTATTTAATGTGAGAAAGAACAAGCAGGCCTTCATCTCTGGAAACTGATCTCACACACTGAGCTAGGACTCTGTTGCTGGAATCTTCCGCCGCTGTTACCGTTCAGAATCCTCCAAAGCTACTTTGCTTTTCTAGGTGTTTGCTTATAGACTCTTCATATAAATTAGTGTAAATCAAGCTGGTTTTCTCATCTCCAGAAATGACCTTTAAGAATATTTTCTGAGCTGAATTTAAATGAAACAAGAATAAAACATTACGTCTGCATATAATTAAAAGAAAATAGCCCAGTCTTAGCTGATTACCTAAATCCTTCATTTCGTTTTTTCAAATTAATTTAGGCTTTAAGGCTCACTCATGAGGAACTGACAATGACAACTCATCAAACGTGCTGGCCTGCCTTTCAATTTCCCATTTGTTGAGCTTTAATACACATTCCTTAGTAATATCCATGGTTTCTTAGAGGTCATTGATATTCTTATTTAATGTGATTACTTTAAGTATCATTTTTTCCCTAATGGCCTATAAGTGAAAATGCAATGACTGAATTCTTTTAAAAATTCCAGGGACTTTTTGGAGGCAGCATGATTCACTAACAAGGGGTCCAGGAACTTTGTGAGGGTAAGAGCAGATGGATGACTCAATTTCCACTAGGCCCTCAGACTTTCCAAAGTAGAGAAAACTAAGAGCTGAGAGTTACAGAACAGTTCAAAACAGTTTTACAAATACTAGTAACATTTAACATATAAATACTAGTGTAAACATTTTAAACTAATTAAAATTAGTGTTTTATCTTTAATATTAATGATTTTACTAGGTTTGACATAATATTTAACTTTGCAACTGTTGCAGCATACATTTACATAGCAACAGACACACCATAAGAATTAAGGGAGCAAAATCTCTCTTGGCCCCTTTTAATCTCTATTAATATGGATGTTTAAAGGCCCAAAGTAGGTTTTGGTGAAACATATTGTGTATGCTTCATTTTTCAAAGAAGTTTTAACTTGTAATAATACTGTTTATTGACCATCTGCTATATGTCAACCAATATAATGGATAATTTATATATCTTATAACTGATACTACTAGCAATACTTCAAGATAAGTTTAATTATTCCTGTCTTATAAATGACAAAACTATGGCTGAGGTTGATTAGATAACTTGCTGTATGTTTGTCTTATTCCAAAATCCATGCACTTTCCACTCTCTGAAAATAACTATTTAGTCCCACTCAAATATAAGGACATTTTCATTCCATACTTGAGCGTACCCTTTAGCAAAGAGGCAGAAAATATCTCCCCAAATGTCAATTAAATGGATCCATTGAACTTGTCAGCATTTCACTTAGAATTCTCTCTCTTGTTGGTTCATTATGAAGCAATTAAGTCTCTGGCAAGTGAAGGAGATGAAGATGACTATATTTCCTCAAAGGAACAGCTTTGCCAGAATCCCATCTTTGAGTTCTTGTACATCTAATATTGAGACTATATTTTACATGATAAAAGTTCAGTTCTCATATAGCAGCATCAAAATATTTTACGCTGTTGTATTTTAGCAAAGAATAATTATAATGTACTTCTTTTCCGGAAGAAGTAATTAAAATTGTTACATTTCACAGTGATCAAATGTGGGAATATAAACTGATCTTACTACAAAGCCATTGATTGATGTTTAAAGTCGTTCCACATTAACACAGGCTTGATGAACACCTTGCCCGTGTGAGTCTAGGGATTGGCCTTTGTTTGGGTAAATCTTTCTTTTTGTTTCTAAGTGTGCAAGCTCCAGTTTGAAGAGAAAATTTTGCTTGAAACTTGAACTGAATTTTTTGAGCAAATGGCCTCTTCTTATCCAGGACACACATAAAAATTGCTCATTGAATAGCAACATTACAAGAATGCCACTCCTCTTGGGAGACTGCAGCAGAACTGAACATAACAGGAAAAAGGAGTGAAGAGAGGGAAGCCCTGGTGTCACGGTGATTCATGGGAGGGACAGCCTGGCCAAGCCTGGCAGAGAATAAAATTCTTTGTCATCTGAGTATAGAACAGAGAAGAGGGAAGTGACCTGGCACAAAAAAAGAAGAGCAGGAGGGAAGGACTTGAAGGGACTGGTGTTTTACAGAAAATGCTGCCAAAGTGTTTTGCAGTGTGCTCCTGAGACTTTCAGCTTCAGACCGAGAGCTACGTGGCATTTAAAAATAGACCTAAAGCAACTTAGATCTGCAAAATCATAACCTTAAGAATCTATTTCCAAGAATAAAAAAGTAATTCAGCCTTAACGGGTGAGGAGGAGGGGAGAGAAGATATATTGATGGAAGTGGCAAAGCTATGAGGATGTGTCTTGGTGTCCCTTTGATGTTGCCTCATTCTTTCTGAAATGATTTACTGACAAGGTGATTCTAATTTGAGTACTTTACAGGCTCCATACACACACACACGGAGTCATAAAATGGGACATTCTATAATTTCATGTATGCTTCCCTCAGACATGCCTTAAATTTTCAATTGTCTTCTCAGACACACATGCTGAACAATGACATGTTAGTAGTCTTAATGAATAAGGCTTGATTCCACCACTTTCGAAGTTGAGCTGTGTTAGTTTGAATCCAGGTTCTACCAGCTGTTAGCTGTTTGACTTTGGACAAGTTATGAATCTCCTTGGGTTTCATTTCCTACGTCAGTAAAATAGGACAATTATATTATCTACTTCACATACATATAACTGGTTTAGAACAGTGAAAAACAAATGGAAAAACCCCAATTCTTAGCTATAGTCATTATTATATTCTTATCATGATATTATTATCATTATTTTCCACCTCTCCACCTCCAATCCTTATCCAAGGATGTTCTAACTACAGTTGTTAAAGAAAAAGCCTCTGGAATCATGAAGTCTGGGCTCACATGCTGGCTTCACCATGTACCAGTTTAAAAATCATAGGCTGGTGACTTTGAGCTACAGTTTCTCACATGTAAAACAGGCTGATGAATCACTCATCTCACAAGTCAATATGAAGATTCCCTGTGATGTTTTAGCTAAGGTGTACTGCAAGATAGTACATGTTTAATAAATGAACTATCTTTCTGGCCACTCTCAAAACTCCCAGATATATTGGATCTTTGGAGCCTACATTTAAAGGCTAGACCCTCTGGAGAAAATGAAATTCATAAACTGTTATAACAATGAAATCCTCACATATTTCTTTCTCTGCTACCTTTTGTACTTTTTTAAAAAATTAAGACTTTATTTTTTAGAACAGCTTTAATTCACAGCAAAATTGAGGGGAAGATACAGAAATTTCCCGTATCCCCTTGCCCATACACATGCATAGCCCTGTACCCCCATTATAATCCCCCATCAGAGTGGTACTTCATTACAATGGATGGACCTACACGGACACATCGTTATTACCCAAAGTCCATAGTTTACATTAAGCTTCACTCTTGGTGTTGTACATTCTGTGGGTTTGGACAAATGGATAATGACTCATATCCATCATTATGTATCATACACAGTATTTTCGCTGCCTTAAAAATCCTCTGTGCTCCACCTGTCCTTCCTCAACTAGCGCACCCCCAGCCCCTAACAACCACTGATCTTTTTACTGTCTCCATAATTTTGTCTTTTCCAGAATGTCATATAGTTGGAATCATACAGTATGTAGCCCTTTCAGATTGGCTTCTTTCACTTAGTAATATGCATTTAAGATTCCCCTATGTCTTTTTATGGCTTGATAATTCATTTCTTTTTAGCACTGAATAATAATCTCTTATCTAGATTTAACAGTTTATTTACCCAGTTTATTTCACATACTGAAGGACATCTTGCTTACTTCCATGTTCTGGCAATTATGAATATACATCTGTATGCAGATTTTTGTGTAGACATAAGTTTTCAGTTCCTGTGGGTAAGTACCAAGGAGCGTGATTGCTACGTCATATGGTAAGGATGTGTTTAGTTTTGTAAGAAACTTCCAAATGGTCTTCAAAAGTGGTCAAACCATTTTGCGTTCTCACCAGCAATGTATGAGAGTTCTTGTTGCTCCACATTCTCAGCAGCATTTTATGTTGTCAGTGCTATGGAGTTTATTCTAATAGGTGTACTGTGGTATATCATTTTTGTTTTAATTTGCATTTCCCTGATGACATATGATGTGGAACATCTTTTCATACTCTTATTTGCCATCTGTATATCTTCTTTGGGAAGGTGTCTCTTAAGGTCTTTGGCCCATGTTTTAATGGGTTGTTTGTTTTCTTGTTGTTGAGTTTTAAGAGTCTTTTGCATGTTTTAGATAACACACCCTTATCAGATGTGTCTTTTCCAAATATTTTGTCCCAGTCTGTGACTTGTCTTATCATTCTCTTGATACTGTCTTTTGCAGAGATGAAGTTTTTAATTTTAATAAAATTTAGCTTATCAAGTATTTCTTTCATGTATCATGTCTTTGGTGGTGTACAGTCATGTGTTGGATGACAATATTTTGGTCAATGATCAACTGCATATATGATAGTAGTCTCATAAGATTATAATGGAGCTGAAAAAATTCCTATCACCTAGTGATAATGTAGCCATCATAACGTTGTAGCACAATGCATTACTTATGTGTTTGTGGTGATACTTGTGTAAACAAGCCTACTGTGCTGTCAGTCATATAAAAGTACAACACACACAATTATGTGCAGTACCCAATACTTCATAATGATAATAAACATCTACTTACTGATTTATGTATTTACTATACCGTACTTTTCATTGGTATTTTAGAGTGTACTCTTCCTACTTATGAAAAATATTTACTGGAAAACAGTATATTGTATTATGCCAGCAGCAGCCTCATACATTTCATGTTCACCATATCTCTTGATTGCATCGTTTTCTCTGGTGCTTGATTTAATCTTTTGTTTTGTTTATCATGGCCCCTAAGCATACAAAATCCACTGCTAATGTTGCCAGTAAGAGGCTACATTGAGTGATTGACCTGCAAACAAAATTAAAAGTGATTAAAGACTCTGAAGGTGGAAAATCAGTGATGGTTATTGCTCACCCGTCAGGTGTGTCCCATTCCACCATAGCTGTGATCTTGAAGAACAAGGACAAAGTGATGGAAGCTATTTAAGAATCTGCTTCATTGAAGGCAGTGAGACTAACAAAAACTCCAGAAGGGCCTATATCAGACATAGAGAAACTTCTGATGACCTGGATTCAAGACCAGACACAGAAGTGTATTCCTCTCAGTAACATGATGATCATGGCCAAAGCAAAAAGTTTGTTTTTGATGTTAAGAGAAAAAGTCTGGACCCAACTACACTTTGAATTTACTGTTAGCTCTTGGTGGTTTAAATGCTTCAAGAATCATTATTCATTCCATAATGTGAAAGTGACTGATGAGTCTTCAAGAGCTGAGGGCAGCTGAAGAATTTTTGGAAACTCTCTAGATAGGCTGATTGTGGAGGAAAATTACTTGCCAGAGCAAATATTCAATATGGATGAAACCTCCCTATTCTGGAAATGGATGCCTGAAAGGACTTTTATCCATAGGGAGGCCAAGTCAATGTCAGGTTCCAAGGCTTTTAAGGACAGGATAACAGTCTTGCTTAGGGATAATGTTGTAGGCTACAAATTAAAACTTTTTGTGATCTGACATAGTGAGAACCCCAGGGCTTTCAAGCATATCAATAAGCACACACTGTCAGTGTCTACAGGAGCAAAAAGAAGTCATGGATGATCCAGCTCCTCTTCCAAGATGCCTTCCTGAATTGCCATGCCAGCAAAATTGAGAAGTACTGTTTGGAGAATAACATACCTTTCAATATTTTGCTTGCTGTTCATAATGCTCCCAGACATCCTCCTTTTGTTTATGATCTTCATCCCAATATCGAGGCAGTGTTTCTCCCTCCAAACACCACCTTTTTGATCTAACCAAAGAATCAAGGATTCATAACAGCTTTTAAGGCCTACAACCTGAGCAGGACCTTTGCCCAGGCTATTGCTGCAACTGGGGAAGACACTGAGAAAACATTGATGCAATTCTAGAAGGATTACAACATCTATGACTGCATAAAGAACCTTGCTTGGGCTTTGGGTGATGTCACCAAAGAGGATATGAATGGCATCTGGAAGAAGACATTCAAGAGGTTCATCCGTGACTTCAAAGGATTTACCAAGGATGAGGAGGTTGTAGAAATCAACAAGGAGGTTGAGATGGCAAACAACTTTAACCTGAATGTGCATGGGGATGACAGTGAGGAGCTCCTAGGAGTGGTTCCTGAGGAATTGACCTATGAGGAGTTGTTGGAACTGGAACAGGAATGTATAGCTGAAGAAGAAGCAAGAGAAAAGGAACCTGCAGGAGAAGAAAAATAAACAGCAAGAAAATTCACAGTGAAGGGTTTAACAGAAGCTTTTGCAGACCTCAACAAGTTCCTTAAAAAGTTTGAAAACATGAGCCTCAACACCAAAAGGTTTTCATTAATAAAGAGAAAGGTTCATGGTGCACTATCTGCTTACAACAATATCTATGATGATAAAAAGAAACCAAGAAAACTGCCGTGGACATATTTCTGAAAAGAGTGACACCTCCTCAAGAAGAGCCTCAGGAAGGTCCTTCAGGAGGTGTTCCCGAAGAAGGCATTGTTATCATAGGAAATGACAGTTCCATATGTGTTATTGCCCCTGAAGATCTTTCAGTGGGGCAAGATGGAGGTGGAAGACGGTGATATTGATGATCCTGACTCTGTGTAGGCCTAGGCTAATGTGTGTGTTTGTGTCTTAGTTTTTAACAAAAGAGTTTAAAAAGTAAAAAAAAAAAAAAAAAAAATTGAAAAATATAAAAAATAGAATAAGGATATAAAGAAATATTTTTGTATAGCTGTACAATGTGTTTGTGTTTTAAGCAGTGTTATTACAAGAGAGTCAAAAAGTTAAAAGAATTAAAAAGTTTATAAAGTAAAAAAAGTTACAATAAGCTAAGGTTATTATTGAAGAGACAAAAAAATTTTAAATAAATTAGTGTAGCCTAAGGGTACAGTACTTATGAAGTCTACAATAGTGTGCAGTAATGTCCCAGGCCTTCACATTCACTCTCCACTCACTGACTGACTCAGGCAGAGCAACTTCCAGCCCTGCAAGCTCTGTTCATGGTAACTGCCCTATACAGGTGTACCATTTTTAAACCTTTTATACTATATTTTTACTGTACCTTTTATATCTTTAGATATGTTTGGATACACAAATACTTATCATTGTGTTACAATTGCCTACAGTATTCAGTACAGTAATGCACTATACAGGTTTGTATCCTAGCAGAAATAGGCTATATCATTCGGCCTAGGTGTGTAGTAGGCTATACCATCTAGGTTTGTGTAAGTACATTCTATGATGTTCACACAGTGACAAAATTGCCTAATGGTGGATTTCTCAGAATGTATTCCTGTCATGAAGCAACACATGGCTGTATCTAAAAAGTCATCACCATACTCCAGGTCATCTAGATTTTCTCCTATGTTGTATTCTAGGAGTTTTATAGTTTGTGTTTTACATTTGGGTCTGCAATGCATTTTGAGCTAATTTTTCTGAAAGGTGTGAGGCCTATGTCTGGATTCTTTTTTCTTCTTTTGCATGTGGATGTCCAGTTGTTCCAGCATCATTTATTAAAAAGACTATCTTTGCTCCATTATGTTGCCTTTGGTCCTTTGTCAAGGATCAGTTGATTATATTCATGTGGATCTATTTCTGAGCTTTCTGTTTGGGTCCGTTGACATGCTTGTCTCTTCTTTCACTGATGCCACACTGTCTTGATTCCCGTAGCTTTACAGTAAACCTTGAAGTCAGATAGTGTCAGCCCTCCAACTTTGGTTTTCTCCTTCAACATCATCTTAGCTATTCTGAATCTTTATCTCTCCCTGTAAGCTTTAGAATCAGTTTGTCAATATCCACAAAAAAACCTGCTGGGATTTTACTGGGATTTCAGTGAATTTATAGGTCAGTTAGGGAAGAGCTGATATCTTGACAATATTGAGTCTTCTTCTCCAATGAACATGGAATATCTCTATTTATCTAGTTCTTATTTTATTTCATTCATCAGACTTTTGTAATTTTCCTGGTGTAGATCTTGGCCACATTTTGGTAGATTTATACGTAAGTATTTTATTTTGGGGGGTGCTAATGTAAATGATGTTGTGTTTTTAACTTCAAAATCCACTTATTCATTGCTGGTATATAGGAAAGTGATTGACTCTTGTATATTAGCCTTGTATCCTACAACCTTGCTATAATTGCTTATTAGTTCCAGGAGTTTTTTTGTTGATTATTTTAGATTTTCCACATAGATGATCATGTAATCTGTGAAAAAATAGTTTTAGGTCTTCCTTTCCAATCTGAGTACATTTTAGTTTTTTCTTGAATTATTGCATTAGCTAGAACTTCCAGAATAATGCTGAAAAGGAATGATGATAGGGGACATCCTTGCTTTGTACCTTATCTTCA
Source organism: Equus caballus (assembly GCF_041296265.1). Lineage (NCBI taxonomy): Eukaryota > Metazoa > Chordata > Mammalia > Perissodactyla > Equidae > Equus > Equus caballus. The sequence goes on along the minus strand of NC_091703.1, from coordinate 50,605,834 downwards.
TGGGGAAACTTTGAGTTTCCCACCATTAAGTATAATATTTGCTATAGGTTATTTGCAGGTACTCTTTTTCAATTGAGGAAGTTCCCTTCTCTTCCTAGTTTACTGAAAGACTATTGGCAAATCGTGTCTTTCAAGGAATTGCCCCATTTCATCTAGGTTATCAGATTTGTGGGCATAGAGCTGTTCATAATATTTCTTTATTGTCCTTTTAATGACCATAGGAACTGGAGTCATGTGTTTGCTTTCATTTCTGATATTAGCAATTTGTGGCCTCTCTCTCAAACTTTGTCTATCCTTTTATATCTTTGTTTTCTAACCTGAGAGCCCAAATAAAATTTTGGTAAAATTTTCCAGTTTATGATATTTATCTTTAGAAACCTGACCATCCCAGTTCTATATTCTGTTCTTTTTCTTAGAGGAGACTACTTCTTTCCTCCCTCAGCATCATTCTTTCACTTCTAATCCCTCATCATATCCTATCTTCTAAGCTCCTGTCTATTTCATCAAGGAATAAATATATAATTGAATTCTGAATACAAGTCTCTAACTGAAACCTATATTTTAAGCAACAAACAAAGTCTATTTTAAAAAAGATAAAGATTCAACAATAAGTTTCAGTTTGAGCAGAATATGAGGGGTTTCAGAACCATCCAGTAGCCCCTGAAAATTGAATGACAAAAAGAGCCAAGAGGGTGCCATGGAATAAGCTCTTCTGTTTGGAGGGAGTATATAATGGGTTCAGAAATGTACAAAAGGAACTTAGTCCTGCAGTAACCAAGTCCCACAGCAGCTTGATGATTGAAAGAGAGTGTGGTCTGTTGGATTGTACTTTTCTTTTTAGCTTTATTGAGATAAAATTGACATATAACATTCTGTAAATTTAAGATATACAGCATGATGATTTGATGTACACATATATTGTGAAATGGTTACCACAATAAGGTTAGTTAACACATCAATCACCTTACATAATTACAATGTATGTGTGTGATTAGAACATTTAAGGTTTACTCTGTTAGTAATTTTAAAGTATATAGTACAGCATCGTTAGCTAGTCACCATGCTGAATATTAGAACCCAGACTTTATTCATCTTGCAACTAGAAGTTTGTACCATGTGACTAATATATCCCCATTACCATTACTTCCCAGACCCCGGCAACCGACATTCTTCTCTCTCTTACTATGAGTTTGGCTTTTTTGGATTTCTCATATAAGTGATATCATACAGTATTTCTTTCTCTGTCTGACTTATTTGACTTAGCATAATGCCCTCAAGGTCCACCTATGCTGTCACAAATGGCAGGATTTTCTTCTTTTCTTATGACTAAATAATATTCCATTGTATGTAGACTTCTTTATTCATCCATCAATGGACATACAGGCTTTTCCATGTCTTGGCTATTGTAAATAATGCTGCAATTAACATGGGGGTGCAGATATCTCTTTGAAGTAGTGATTTCATTTCTTTCGAATATATACCCAAAAGTGGAATTTCTGGATCATATGGTAGTTCTATTTTTAATTTTTTGAGGAACCTCCATTCTAGTTCCATAGTGGCTGCACCAATTTACATTCCCACCAACGGTATACAAGCATTCCCTTTTCTCCACGTCCTCACCAACAATTTTTAATTTATGAGTTTATATGTCATTTACCTTTTTCTATTGTTAAATCAAAAATGACTTTAGTTTGTTTTCAACTCTCCACTTTCAATGATCTCTCTAACACTGCCTCTCAGAGTGTCTTTCCTGTGACAGAACTTAAAATGTCTGCTGTTTGCCTTCTTACACAGAGGGTGTAACTATGTCAAATAAACAACTTTTGCTAATGTGAAAATTGGCTAATGCGCTATTCTATTCATATATCAAAATACCCAAGTTCAAATAAACATTTATTTTTGTTTTCAGAAGATAGTTTAGTCAGGGCTAATATTGTAGATTAAGGACGGGATGACCTATTAATGCACTGATAAATGTTATCTTGTACTGATGTTGGGAAATTTTAGAAATGCAGTTTTATATAGTATGATATAGTTCAACGATTTTTCATAAAGATGGATTATCCATGTCAGACGAGTTGTTTCCATTAGGCTGGTAATGTCCTATCAGTGAGATCCCATTTCTCTGTATAAGAAGGAATTGATATTCTGCCACCAGAGCACTGAGCAGGAGTCAGGGGGGCAGAATTTACTTCAGAATTTCAAATATCTAGCTCCAAATGTAAGAGAAAGTAAAAATTCTAGCAAATGAAGTATAGATTAGTACATTTATTTCTTAGCTACAATTAGAACCCAATAATAGTACAAAACAGAGAGAGAGCAGGAAAGAGAGAGGAGATTGCTCTGGCAAACCAATTTCTGCTTGGGCTCTGAGGGAAGTCCTACTTGATGAAAGTCTGTGGAGGGTGGGCCTAGGGGGAGGAATGAGTGCTCAAGGGCCCACTGCCTATCTGCCAGCAATGTGGTATCTGTTTCTTGTCATGGTTGGGCAGTTGCTTGCCCCATATGATCTTGCCATCGATTACTGTCTGTCTGCCCCTACCCCAAGGCAGTCATGGTGGGTAAAAATCTACCCAGAACAATGTGTAGAGAGAAAAGGCACTACGAGATTGTTCTCCTGCTCTAAGTTTTGATTGGCCCTCTACCACCCACCCACCCTGCTGTGCACATACCATCTATTCCTTCAGGAGTTTATCACAGGGTTATATTCAGTTCTCTCATCCATCAGAGTTGAGTTTATGTGGCATCCAGCTTCCCATGTTCGTTCATCATCTTTCCTGGGAGCCATCAGTACTTATTGTCACAATTTCAGAGCCTAGAAGAGTGCCCATTACATTTTTACATTGCCAAATCAATACAAACCAGCAAATAAACAGCTGAGATAATGATAGAAATAGAGAGACATGAAGAAATATTGTTATGTGTGAGGATTATAGGCCCCCCAGGAGAGCAGGTTCATGGTCTCTGTTCAGCTGAGATATTGGCGGGTGTGTCATGTACTTTTCTGGTTCCTAGAAAGTCAATGGGTTTATATTTTAAATAAAATTCAGACTTTGGAATGAAGGCTTTCTGTAATTTAGCCCTTTACACAACTGGCAATCTATTCAGTTGTGTCTCTTTAAATGAAAGGAATCACAATCTAAGTGTTTAGAATTTGAATTCGTCATGAGCTAGGTGTTGCATTTGTGATAGTACAGACATTTTGAAACTTACATCTTTTACAGAGACTTCTGACTAAAATTTTTCAGATGCAATTGCTTTTTTGAATGTTATCAGTAGAGATTACTGTCTGACAAGGAATTATTTTCATTTAGCATATTATTACATTAGCTAAATGCCCAATACTCTAAAATTAAATGAACGTATATACAAGGTTTTATTTTAATTTCATGAGGCAAATAAAAAGAGCTCCTGATAGGCACTTTTGTTTATGTTATTTCCTAATCTATTCTGGAAAAATATAAGGAAACCTACTGACAGTCAATATTCATGGTGAAAAAATTGAAAATACAAATTATCGTATATCTATAAGTTTGTGGGGATTTTGTTGAATTAAACAAGCATAACAATTTACCAATGTGTCATTATTGTTCCCTGAAGGATGTTCATGGCCTATATCTTTATTTCTTGAGACAATGTATAGAAAGGAATGGATAGAGAATTTGGAGACAGACAATATGTGTTCAAATCTCAGAGCCATTGCTATCCAGTATCCATTCTGTGGCAAATCACTTGATCAATGTAAACAATTTCTTATTTATACAAATAGTTAAATCGCTATTATTCATTGCCTTTTTAAAATTCCAAATCAGCTCTATATTTAACCATGTTAATTGACACACATCCTTTTGTTATTTCTGCAATTCTACTAGATACAAGAAGCAGCTAAAAGCCCTATAAATATGATCTATAGGATACAAGACAACACCAAAATCTAAAGCAGAGATGACAACCCAACGTTTTCTTAAGGCCTTTGTCCTTCAATAAAACCTCAGGTCTGATTTATATTATCAGCTCCACTAACAAGATAAAGTAACTCCTGCTTACCTCTTTCTAGACACACACAGATAGCAGTTGTCTTTCCCCTGTGTGGCACTGGAGTCCTCACCCCATAATAGGTAACATCCGCATGCAGGAGTCTTCATAAATATTTTTTTTCTTTGCCTGACCAAGAATAATTCAGAGACATGAACATTTTGCAAAGGAACTTCAAGTTTATGTCCTGTGTATATTTGAGTAATTGGCGATACTGAGAACATTCTTGGATCATCTAGAGGTTCAGACAAGGAGAAGGTCATATTTCTCCCATGAGAATCCAGGAGGCCATATTTTTAAAAGTGTGGGCCTCCTATAGACACTACACAGTTATAGCCAATAAATAACCAAAAGCAGCTTCTCTCTCAGGATCTCAGAGAGGGAGGGCAAACTTAATTCATCTAGTGAATTTGTCTTTGAAAGATGAAATGGTACATTGTAAGATACAGTGAAAAAGAATTAGAAGAAAACAGACTTCCTTCAGACAAGGCAGGTGGCTATCTGACAGCCGTGTGTGAATTGTTGGGGCAATGTTGTAATCAATGTTCTATTGTTATCACAGTGAAGATGTTGATGATAATTTTATTCCTGCTTTTTGCTTTCCGAGTGTCTTTTTTGCCCTCTACAGGATGGCAATCAGGTGGCTATTGGTAGGACAATTTCCTTTCAGGTAGCTAGATTTCAATCCACTATCATTTAGAATTTTACTCACGGTTGAGGCCTCTCTTACACATCATATATGCTTTAGGATTTTTCCAATAAATGTGTATTTACTCCATGCTGTTTTTAAAAATTTGTTTCTCTCCTTTATGATCTCAAAGCAGTGAAGGAGAAATAACTATGCACCACAGCATCAGATTATGAGCCACACCCCCTACTCCAGCTCTGCCTATGTGGGATTTACATCTAACCATGACCCTTATGTAAATAATTTTACCATCCCTTCTGATCAAAGGATTTCCTAACACAGCATCAACAGCATCAGTGAACTACTGTGAGATTGAAATTTTGATTCAGTTCAACTTACCATCTCAGTCTTTTCTGATTGCCCTGAAGTGGTTCCACCGTTTACAATATCACTAAAACCTTAAGACTAGAACCATGGTTGTAGAAATATAATGAAATCAAAGATCCAGCTTCCTCTCAGTGGTTTTTGAGGTCCCTGCGTGTAGTGTCCTCCTGAAATCCATGTTTACCTGGAAACTCAGAATGTGACCTTATTTAGAAATAGGGTCTTTGCAGATGTAATTAGTTGAGGAAATCATCTTAGATTTAGATTGGGCCTGAAATCCAATGACTGATGTCTTTATAAGAGAAAGGAGAGGAATATTTGGAAGCAAAGACACAGACAAGAAGGCCATGTGACGACAGAGGCAGAGATTGTGGTGATGCAGCTATGAGCCAAGGAATACCGAGGATTGCCTGGAGCCACCAGAAGCTAGAGAGAGGCAAGGAATGATTCTTCTCTAGAGTCTTCAGAGGGAATATGGCCCTGCTGACACCCTGATTTCAGACTTCTAGCCTCGAAAACAGTGAAGATAAGTTTCTCTTATTTTAAGCCACTATCTTTGTTGTAATTTTTTAAAGCATCTCTAGGAAGTGAATGCACCAGGGAAGAGACAGGAGCTCTCAGCAGCACCTCCACATAAGTATTTTGTTGGTACCATCCTACCAGTGATACTAGAAAATTAAAGCAAGCTTCTTTTTATGTCAGTTTTGTACTCTAGCGTGGCTATAATTTCTGCAATCCGTTGAATGAAAATCTGACAATGAATGTAAACTTGTCATTTGGTGCATCATTTTTATTACTCTGTTAACCTGTCACACATGTAAGCTACTGTAAGACAAGAGTCCTACTATTTGGTTTCAATATTCATTCAGTCATAGTTTATCTGTGTCTTAAAATTGTCACCCTATACTTAAACAACCTCTACAGAATAACTGCCAATTTCTCGTTTAAACTGTTTACACTCAAGGGCAGTTCAGTTCTTCTTGAAGTAGCTCATTCTGGCATTGCAAAGTTCCTTAATAAATTCCTTAATCTGGGGTTAAAATATTGCTAACTATAAGATCTCCACTTCCATCCTAATTCTAGTCCACAGATTCATTCTACTTTTTTTTTTTTCCTGTAAGAGCATCCTTAAGATATTAAAGTTCACTATCTTGATCTCTGGTACATATATTTAATAAGTGGGTTTTGTTCCCCTTTTTACTCTAAGCTGAACGTGTTCACTCCCTGAACAGATGTTCAGAAATGAAGGCTTAATTTCGTGTACTATTAACATCTTTGAATGTTTCCCAGATTGGCTTTGTCTCTTCGAGGGCACAGCAGCCAGGATTAAACACGCTGCCTCTTTCGTGTCTTCCACCCTGCAGTGGAAGGCAGTGCAGAACTCTTTATCACTGCTTAAGAAATACAGGCTGATTCACAATGTTCGATCTTCAAGTGGAGGGATCTAGAGAATCCCTGCACTGGAGCTTTCACATAGAAAATATTTCATATAGAAAATATGACCTATTTTACATAGAAAATAATTTGATATTTAGAAACAAATCACGTTTTAAAAGTGTTCCTTTCTCCCCATTTAAAGTAAATCTACATATTCTATGAACTTAATATTTACCTTCCATTTGTAAACATCCTCTCTGCTTTTCTTTTAAGGTTTGATACATAAACATAAACAATACAACTTTGTCAGTAATTGGTTACGTGCTATAATGAGCTTCCAAAATCAGTTGTGCTGCAGAGGTAGGAAGGGATAGAAATACATGTGCAAACACCTTTACCTTTCCTATATTTTTTATGAATATGCCCACCTAGAAGATTGCCCAGCACATTGAGCAATTCGGAAACTCTCAGAGGAATCAGAGCCTTTGCAAACAGGATGTACCACGACGTATTCCAAACTAGTCTCATTTGTAGCTCATTTTCATACCATATCAGATCTTGGCCAAAAAGAGACATTTTGTTGGCTGTTTTTTCACTGTATTGGGAAAAGGAACCCACAAAGAAAATGAAATTTGTATTTGGGAAAGTGCCAGAATTTGAGAGGGAGAAAATAATGTGTAAAAGCAATAACTCTGAGGGGAGAAGGAGCAGGAATATTCCAAATGTATAATAGAGGAACGAGTGAGGGAATCATACTGAACAATCTTTACTGGAATCCATTTTTGCTCAGGAGAAGGTATCTGCCAATAAAGATACATCACCATCTTTAGTCTGAAAACCTGGCACAATTAGAAATGTCAACTTGTAAGAACATAGAGAAATTTTCCAAAAATCAACCCATGTCCATCATGCACTGAGGTTAGCTGTTCTTATAAAATCTTCTTTTTGCCATTCATGTGGAAGAAAAAGACTCATACGGAAAAATGATCATGGGACAGCAGCTTTAATTGAACAGGCAGAGGTGGCTCCAGGCAATGAAAATTCAGTGGGATTAAATTAGAAAATCTATGAAGAAATGCATTACAAATGAAGAAGAGCCCTAGGAATGTGAAATATTTTATAATTATGGGATAATTACTTCATAATTATGGGATAATAGCTTCCGCTTATATTGGGTGCTCTGGCACTTTAGAAGACCTTTGTATAACCTTAGTCATGAGGAGGCATTTCATCAAAAAGAGGAGTTTTGTGAGTTCAAGATTTTTTTAAAAGGAGCTCTCATTTAGGTGATATTCAATGCTCAAGTTGCAGGTATGACCAGATTTTCTGGTTCTCTTACAGCCATTTGTGTTGACTAGGAAGCATCTGTATTCCAAACGCATCGTCCAGCTCCCTGGTCAGTTACAGACTGTTTCTCTTTAGGCACCAGAACTGGGTATAGAGAAGAGCTCAGAGAACAGTTTTCTAGCAAAGGAGTTTTCTCCTTAATGGGTAAAGTACTATGGCCAGATCCTGAGGCTCATAGGGAAAGGATTCAATAATATGTAAGAAAGACATATGTATTTTACAGGAACCTGTTCTCTGTAGCCTGAGTAATCCCTTCCTGTAACACAACATGTAGTCTACCTTAAAGTTAAAAAAAAAAAAAAAGAGAGAAACATGGTAAACCTACATTAGGTAAGAATTAAAACCGCCAATAAGATACACTATCGTGTGTTTTATTGTTTATTTCATAATTTTATACCAGTTAGAACGTCCCTTAATGTACACTTCTCTGTTTTTTTCATATAGCTTTTATATGTGCTTTTCTGAGGAAAGGAAATAGAAATATTCATTCTACTTGAAATAGAGAAATAATTCCTCCTATATATTTAAAAATTTCAAACACTGATGTGTTTTGCCAAAGCCACAAAACCTGAATTTATAGTTCAAAGACTAAAAATCAATTTAATAAAAAATAGATATTAAACTTTGGTCCAGGTCAGTTGAATATTGTTTAATAAGGAAAGTTGGTAACTAAGGAATTGATTAATCCCGTATAAAGGGAACAATTCTAAAACTGGTCACATTTTAGGTTGAAGTGCTCTGAAAAAGAGAAGGGACTTTTGTCAGTATTTTTGCCTGGTATTCTATCAATTTTCACTTTTGCATATAGCAAAAATGCCCACTCTGAAAATTATAAAAGTTCTCTAATAAATGTGGTCTTGTTATAATGTAGCAATAAACTAAAACTTCTGAAATTATAGTTCTATTACAAGACAAGATAACATGGAAGCCAGATTTGCAGTAGTTAGAAAAATCCAGAACAATTGGGCACATCCCTTAAGTAAGAAGAGCATTCATTTATTATCTAAGGTCTCAGTATCCCCAACACCTAACTCTTATGTTAAAATTCACTTACCTCATAAAAAGTACTTAATTGAATGTCCTTCTCTCAAAGCTCAGTGACTAACTCAGTACATACATTTCTAATGAGCCCTGAACATAAAGATCCCTGATTTTTCTTTTCTCCCTACAGGAATCTGTCATTCTTGATCCATGCAACATAATTAACAAGTGAACCAGCCTAGGTATTAAAACCAATAGCCTAAGTCTTGTGGAACATAATATTATCGAATAAAGTTAGACCCAGATGATGCTTTAAAATCATCTATTTCTGTTAATTTATGAGAAAGAAAGGAGATCACAGATGCCAAATGACCTAACAAAGGTTATACAGGCACATAGGACTAGAAAATAAATATAGCTAATCTAGTGTATTTTCCTCTGTTCTTCAATGATATAACTTGTGCCTTTATAAAATGATAAATGAAATGTTGATGGATATTTTAAAAAGAAGAGAGATCTCTCATTTAAAAATAAGATGGACTGATTATTTTTTACATGATGTGGACATTGACTCATTTACGATATAGTTTCTAATGTTAACTCCTACTCATATTTCTTTAATAGTTAATTACAATAGTTACATATAAATTCTAGGGACTTTTAGAAATTTCACCAACAATTCTAAGATAATACTTTGGTTCAGACTATTTTTAAACATCTAAGTGAAAGAGAAGTAAAGACAAAATGGAAACTCATTTGGTACATGAATTTATTCTCATACTTTAAACTGGGTTTTCCCTAAGTACAATATGCTTTTCTTGAAGGCTGGTATAATAACGTGTCTTACCCATGCTTGGATAGTGTCATTCAAACAGTAGATGCCCCATATATGTTGTTAAGGCTGAACTTAAGATGAACCCTTTGTGACTGTTGGAGCCGTTCCCCAGTTTCATGGTGAAGTGACATCTCCAGTGCCAGTAGCCTCAACTTCTTCTCCTGCCTCTTGTCAAAGTCTTCCTTCTGTAACTTTAATAAAAAGTAAATGAACCATAAGGATTAAAACTAACCCTGGAGAGTTTGCATTCTAATAAGGATCAAAGACTTTAGCTAAATTTATAAATTCTTGATCGTGGACATTTGGGCATCGGCGAGAATTAAGGTAGACAAAAAAAGAAAGGCTTTCTAGCACCTGACAGTCACCCTATGTTATGAATAATTCAGCTCCAAGCTATAAATATTTTGTAGTTATTTTATGATTTTTTTTACAAAAATTTCGTTTTACTTTCATTGTACTGTACTAACCCCCAGTAATGTTTCAGATCCCTATAAAATGGCAACAATGGTTTGGATGACGTACAAGATACGTATTTCAAAAATAGCAAAGTAAATAAAGCAATCTTTTTTTCAGAATAACCAGTCTCAGTTGTGCGATTCCCTAGGGCAATAATTTGGAGGCTTTTGAAATTGGTAAGGCCAATTTCAGCCAATCCCATTGGACAGAATCTGAGATACCCTAAGATGGCCTGAAGGGGTGTGTCTTTAATAAAAAGTAATTTTCAGGTTATACATTAATTTTAACCATCTCTACAAGATTTCCCAGTCTAGAATACTCCGAATACTTTAAAATTAATGCTTTGGGGCTTTTTTAAGCTTGGAAAATTGGGAGAGGATTGGATATGTGTGTCTGAATGTATGCTTGCATATATGAAATATTGTAGAAGACAATTCTTTTCTATTTAGGCATGACTGGAGAGAGAAATGAGAATTGAAGAATGTATTATAGTTCACTAACAAATTTAAATTCCTAGTTTCCCCCTTTAGCCTGTACTCTCTAAGATATGCTAAAATTCCCTTGTTGGTGTGGCAGCCTAACGTAATAACCCAGGGTATGAATTGTCTGAACTGAACCTCCCCTCCCTGTACTGTAAGGGTGATGAAATTTCTCTAAGTTGCTGAAATTGAAAATCACCAGGACTTGATGTTCTAAAAAGCAAATTTATTAAAGATATGAGTGTTTGGAGCAAAGTTGGTCTCTTGGGTGTGAGTTTATGATCTCTCTGCCCATCATCCTTGGTCATAGCCAAGTTTACTATGGGAATGCAACCCGCCTTATTTGTGGATGGATCTTTCCACTTCTGCATTGCAAAATGACTTCACTGTAATGCTTTGGTACTGGATGTTAATGAACTTGAGGACAGTGATCCCCTCGTATTTATTAATTTGACTTAGCTACAGCTAAACTAATTAAAGTTTGCCAAGCTATTTCAGGCAATGGATGGTGGGAAAATCTCCTTTTGAATCTATTATTGGTCAATCTGAAAAGTCAAGCACAACCCAAAATACATGAGCACCATGAAGCAGAAATAGTCACTTGACCCGTACATGCATTTTCCTTCTATTTCAATTGTATACATTCATTCAACAAATAATGTAAGTGCCTACCATGTTCTAGGACATGGAGATGCAAAATTAGGCAAGGAAATATCTGCCTTCTTTGATCTTTCGTGCTTTCTTCTTTTATGCCTGTACCAAAACAGGTTATCTTTAACCAGGCTACATTACCTAAATACTACCTGTTCTAGCAGAATGAGAGAGTTCAGGCCACCTTCCACTGGAACTGAGATGTAAGTGATCCAGAAATCCTTATAAGTTTGGGCTACATCTGATGGTGCTTGAATTACTAATATACTATACAATTTTTTGTGGTAATTGCTTGAGTGTGGTACCTGAGCCTTGTCCAGTGACTAAGTCTCATCTGTTGGTTTTATAGCATTCACGTCTCCTTCACCTCTTTTTATATACTATTGTCTCCTCCCTTCATCAACCCCGATCTCAAGATGGAAGTGTCCAAACGCGATATCTGTACCAAAATTTAGCAACCAAATTAAACTTTATTTTCCTTTGTTTATAGAGAAAATTTGAAGGGGCATTTGCACAGCATATAGCCTTAAGATTAGGGTTCCCAGATGTATAAAAATTGAACGCAAATTTTTAGCTCCCATACAATTCATTTAGGAGGCTTCCCTCTCCATCTAGGCAGCTTCAAGAGGAGATTTGGAAGCAAGAAAGCTCGAAGTTAAATTCCACTTCTGTTATTTACTAGTTAAATGGTCATGTTAGTTACTTACCTTTCATAAAACTCACTCTCCTTATCTTTAAAATAGAGATACAAAATACTTAGCAGTAATGCCATTGGAATTAATAACACATAAGAAGTGCTCAGGTGATATTCTTATCCCTCAGCTGCTTTGCCATAAGGATCAAAAGGCGAATTTAGTGGTGTGTAAATTTTTCTCTCAATAGTGTTATGAACAAAACAATGCTGTAGCTTTTAATAGAAGTATACTATGAGAAATAATATACCTTATATTTACATAATGATATAATTTCAAAACACTATATTATCATAACTGGAATCTACATGCGATCCTTTTAAACAAAGAATTGTATATATTAAATATGTAATAACATCTAGTCTGTTACTTGGTATTATTATTATCAGGGAAGATGAAAAACAGGTTTGGAGATTCAATGTAATATAATTTACAAAGGGCCTGTTGTGGGACCAGCATTATGCTAGACCTAAAGATACAATGATGAATAAGACATTGTTATTGTCATGGAGCTCTCAGTCTGGCAACAGATATTTTAGCAAATGCTTATAAGATGATCTAATAACTAAAATGAATTATCACTACATTCTGGGCTATAAAGACATTGATTTGAATTTCTCAGGATTATTGGGACGATCAACATTAAAAGTGAAAATTTCTGTGCAAACTTGTTTCAATACCCCTGATTCTGCTATTACATATATCTAAAATACTATAAAGACTAGGCGAAGGAGCATGGGGCAAAGCAGCCAGGTGAAAAGGAGTTTTGGAGTCAAATTTGGTTTCAAATCCTAACGCTTTCACTTGGTATCTTTATGAACACACGCAAGTATCCTAAAACTTCCTGGATTACAAAATTAGGATAGTTCTTTATCAAAAGGATGTTTGAGGCAAAGAGAAACATCAGCCAAAATTTTTAGCACAGCTTCAGCTATTGTTGTAAGGGAATAACTGAAATGGATAGTTCTGTGAGGTGAGTAAAGCTCACTGCAGTGCCCGAAACACAGTTAGCACTCAGCACAATAGTGAGAGAACGCGGTCCTGTGTTCTCTTCATTCCTGAGCACTTGTAACAAATCTGTATCACCCTCCTGCCCCTTACCACATTCAATCATTGATTGCTAGTGATATTTTCATATGTATCAGATTTGTATCCTAGATTATATATTCCTTAAAATCCAAAATTGTGGATTTTGTTTTTCTCCCCAAAGCCCCAGTACATAGTTGTATATCCTAGTTGTAAGTCGTTCTAGTTCTTCTATGTGGGATGCCTCCACAGCATGGTTTGATGAGTGGTGTGTACGTCCACGCCCAGGATCTGAACCAGCAAACCCCAGGCTGCTAAAGCAGAGCACGTGAACTTAATCACTTAGCTATGGGGCCAGCCTGAAAATTGGTTTGTTTTTGATAATTCCTTTTCACATCATTGAGAACCATGTTTGGTAATGGATAAAAAATAAATACTTATTTAATGTTTGGCTCTTTGACTTGGTCAGTATACTTCTTCACTTTTCCTATATTTAATCTTGTTTTTCAAACTCCAGAGGAGGAAATAGTTGCCAAAATCTAAAGGTTTCCATGTTCAGTCAATATGGGCCCACATGGTAACAATAGGAATTTTGTTAGAATGATGTGAATAATATAAAAATTCAAAAGAAGAAACAGGTTCCAGGTTCTCTTATTATTATTGGGAGACTTGTATTTACTAGAAATAGTGGTGACACATTCTCACATGCAAAGTTAAATATCCCTGTGGTTTGGTAGGGTGGAGGTGGAAGTATGGATATAGTGTAGCGGGTGAGACAAGCTATACAAAAATAACTTATGAAATCCTCGAGTAAACACTGTCTTAAATATCTTTGCATTTAATCTTTATACATGGAGAGAACTCGATTATGTTGAAACAAATATTTAAGTAAATAATTAAGAAGCCTCAGACTCTCAAGCCTACTTAACCATGATTTATAATATTATGCCCCTAGGAAATGCATTCAGAGTGATTTGGAATTCAGGCTGTGGCAGCATCTTCCCCAGCTGAGGTAGTGCATGTTCTCTTTTTTTTTTTTGAGGAAGATTAGCCCTGAGCTGACTACTGCCAGTCCTCCTCCTTTTGCTGAGGAAGCCTGGCCCTGAACTAACATCCAGGCCCATCTTCCTCTACTTTATATGTGGAACGCCTACCACAGCATGGTGTGCCAAGTGGTGCCATGTCTGCACCCAGGATCTGAACCAGCAAACCCTGGGCCGCTGAGAAGCGGAACGTGCAAACTTAACCGCTGCACCACCGGGCCAGCCCCAGTGCATGTTCTCAACTTGGTGGTAGGTGAGGGAGGACCAGGCTTCTTGTTTGTTTCTTGTGGTTTTTTTTGTGAGGAAGATTGTCGCTGAGCTAACCTCTCTGCCAATCTCCCTCTGTTTTGTATGTGGGATGCCACCACAGCATGGTTTGGTGAACAATGTGTAAGTCTGCTCCCGGCATCTGGGCCAACAAACCTGAGGCTGCTGAAATGGAGTGTGCGAACTTAACCACTATGCCACCAGGCTAGACCCTGGACCAGGCTTTATGTTAGATGAAAGAGGGTGATTTGGGAGGGGAGGGCCGTTTGATGTTACTCTTGTCATCAATAATTTATTATATATCTTCATTTACACAAATGAAGTTACCTGTTTCCCTGCTAGACAATCAAATCATTCTATAAGGGATATATATTGAGCCTTTGTCTTCACAGTCTTACTAGTATATTCCTTTCTCTGTATCTAGAAAGCATACCCTTTGTGTAATGCATTGAATTAATCAGTTTACAAAATAAATGATAAACGTCATAAACTCAATCAAGTATGATAAAGTGCTGCTTCCTTTAATGTCTACCTTCATAAAGATAAATCTCAAAAAAAAACATCAAGGAAATTTATCTCTGGAAACATATTCCATATTGGGTTTTGTTTTTTTTTTTTTTTTGCCTTTGCTTAACCAGTAGTTGGCATCACTTCCAAACTCAAAAGAGAACCGGATTTTAAATTCAGGAACATTTGCTTTCATTTCGGTTTTGAATAAAATAGGAATGTAACCATCTTTCATTAATCTTCCTTTAGTCTGTACTTTTACAAGTCTTGGAGTCACCCAATTCACACTACGTTGTAAAATGCATTGCATTTCTGATACCATGTCATCATTAAATTTAATGAGTTAAAGAGAAAATGGATGTTTCAGAAATTTAAAGAGCCAGAGTCTATATCTGGCCTGTGTAGTTAGACAAAATTGGATGAGATTCATGACCCTCATGTTCACAAAAGTTTGTCCCGACTGCCAATGGTCTTAAACTTTTTCTGGTGAAGAGGTCTTCAAGACCTTAGAGAAACTCCATTATTCCTTCTCTTTTGTATCTTTGTTCCTGTATATATAATGTGTGCTTATTTTATTTCTGTTTTGCTATTTCCTGTTTAGTCATGGTTTTCAGAAATTTGACTAGGTTCTGCCATGTGTTATGGTTTTTTACTGTGGTGGATGAACCCCCATCTCAAATTTGATTTGGATGTCAAGACTGGTGATGCCACATACATATCAAGACAGTATGAAAAGATTAACTACTTATTGAATTGAAATCTCTGGGGAGAGCAGGGAAAGCCTGTCAAAGAAGTCTGTAATGCTTGAGAGAGCAAGAAAAGAGATTAGCTTGAGGTTTGATTGTGGTTAGGGGGTGGGGCCAAGGTGAATGTTCCCACATGTAGGCAACAGTTGCATGGTTTGAATCTCTCACCAGGGCCAAAGTGAGGAGTGCCCAGGATTTCCTATCAGCTTTCTTAGATGTGGATCACAAGGGGAAGAAAGAGACGTAAGGCTTAAAAGCTGTCAGCAGTCAAACATCAAAAAATGGAGTCAGACTCATCATTAGCCCTAGGGCATCTATGTTATTTTTTTCACTTTTTGTGTAAATATGAGAGTTTATTCTGCTTCTTGTCCACTGAGCATCTTGCATTTTTTAAAAATGTTTTTACAAGGTTGGGAAATTTATAAATACTATTCAGATATGTTTTCTGACATAATTTCTCTCTTTTCTCCTGAGAATGAAATTGTACTTATGCTAGACAACTTGACACTGTTCCACAGGTCACTGATGCCATTTTCATTTTTCTAAGTCTTTCTTCTCTCTATTCTTCAGGTTGGATAAATTTTTATTGATCTGTATTCATGTTTACTTCAACCTCATTTGCTATCAAACCAATTCAAATTTCATTTCAATCCAGTTTTCATTTCAGATAGCATGCATTCACAGTTCTGGAACTTCCATAATTTTCTTTTTAATAGTTCTGTCATTCTCTGTGGAAAGTCCCCATCTGTTCACTCATTATGGCTATATTTTTCTTTAATTTATTAAATATACTTACACTGGATCTTTAAAAATCCTTGTCTGCTAATTCCAGTATCTTGGTCATCCTGAAGTGAAGTTTCTTTCTATTTATTGCTTTCTCTTCTTTGATTGACAGTCTTTTTTTAACTTTTTTGTATCTAAAATTGTTTTATTGTATGATGGGTATTTTGTATAGTACATTGTGGTGAATCTAGGTTGTATTGCTTTCTTTGAAAAGTGCTGAATTTTTCACTGACAGAAAGTTAACTTACTAGTAGATCTTCTTGTTCCTGTGATGCTTGGTTTTATTCTGTGTTAACACTGGCCTATTCCAATTTAGTCCTAGGACATGGCCCTAACTCTGGGGCATACTGCTTTATCCTAAGGTGTGATCTTTATAGGAGTCTCAACTGAGTACCTGAGGTACTCAGGGCTCTCTTCTCTAATTGATTCAGAACTCCAACTTCTCAGCACTGCATGATCTCTTCCCTTTATACTCAGACCTGAGCCCTATTTAGCTACTCTGTTAGGCCTAAAAGAATCTACAAGGAAACCCTACACAGATTTCAGGTGTTCCTTATTTTTAAGGTCCTGCGTCTCCAAAACGTAACATAGAGTTCTAGCACTTGTAGTTCAGAACTCTGATCTCTCAACCTCATCAGTTCAGTAAGGCTACCATGCTCTGTTTTGGCTTCATCTCTCTGTACATCAGTTCAACGACTGCCTTGGGACATAAGATGGAGAGAATATATGACTCACATTATATGCTCTTCTTCTCTAAAGAATTATAGCCTGTTATTTATTGCTGGTGACTATTGCCTTATATATTTTTTTGAGTTTTAAATTTTCTTACAGAAGAAGGACATGTCTAGTTACTCTGTCATGGCCAGGAGAGAAAATCTCCACCCCTTGGTTTTGAAATGGTTGAAACATTAGGAAAAATTAGAGACTGAGAAATAAAATATCATCAAGAAGATTGGTATAATATTTAAGAACTTGTATTAGTTTACATTTTGCTCCAAATTACACAATGTATTTAAACATTATATCCATCAATAGCTACACTGATGTCATTTTTGCATAATGCATTCGTTTATTAAAAAATAAACAAAATTAACCAGAAATAGCTGATTCTCTATTTACTCAGTTAGTAATGCTTATAGAAAAAATGGATGATCTAACCTTGAAGTCAAGGGAAAAAAATTGCTATATCGCCTTTCTCTTCCCTTGAAAGAAAATGTATCTTTGTAATCCATAATAATAACATTTTTGACAGAACCTATAACTTACTGTAACATCATTTAGTCTGGGTTTTATTTGTCTTAAATCATTTGTTCCCAATTTTAGAATTTGGAGTAAACATATGAAAAAAATGCAAATGGGTGATTAAAAACATTAACGAGCAATAATTACAACATATTTCCTACTTACCTACATCTCATGATATTTACAAAAGAATTCCCATTTGTTAAACTACTTTCTACATCCTCAGCAGAAAGTCAGTTTCGAAAGAATCTTTAACTCTCCTCTCATTACTATACTGTATATTCTGTGGGTAAATTCCTTCCATGTTTCTGTGAAAATGAGATGTTTCTCTGATGCCAGGTTTACTTCATGCTATGGCTCTTAATTCTTACTCCCAGTTGGTCAAACTTCTCTGTACCCCTAGTCATAAAAACTGAGTGGCACAATATCATATCTGAGGAATAGATTCATGACAGCATTGTAGTTGAATTCAGTTATAGCAAAAATACCTTTTAGACATTGATCCTTTTCTTAGTGCTTTAGAACCTTTCTTTTAAACTCAATGATGCCGTATCAGAAATGTTGTTTAACAAAATAGAAGGTAGATATTTGTATTGAGTCTATAAAAAATTCTTTTTTTTGATAGTCTAGTGAAATATAGATTTATTTTCTAGTAGTAAGATCTTCTGGGAAAGGAATAAAATGCAGAGAGAATTTTATGATAGCAGCTGGAAAATGTCCTCTGAAGAGGGAATAACTAGAATTAATAGAAGGAAGGAAGCAAGAGAAATGGAAACACATATTTACAGAGTTTCCGCTCTGTGATTCTGTGAGCATTTCACATGTATTATCACAATGAAACTATAAACACCTCTAAATGTATTGTATAGTGTTATTTCACTTTTTTCCAGTTAAGGAACATAATGCTTAGAGAGTTAAAATTTATGAAACAGTGTTAGAATCTTGTTTGCAATACTTAATGTCATCTGTATGTAATTCCAAAGGGAAAATGCTGAAAGAGGAAGTCAAGGAACATAACAGGAAAAATTAATCTATTTCATCATTTTGTTCCTAGTTGTGTCTGGAATGTTCACATTGACAAAATCAATGGGATTTCAGGTGGCGTGTGGCAAAGGAGTCAACATTTTAAGCATCTTAATTTAGGGGAAAAAAAGATGAAATTCTTTTCTTTCTTTCTTTTCCACACTTGAGTTTCTTGTCTTTACTTCATAATTGCTTCCACCAACCTTCCTTTGAACAATAGGAGAAAGAAAAATTCAAGCAATTCTCCACACAAGTAAAATAATAACCATACTGTGACATCTATCAACTATTGAAGACTCTGTCTCACGTTGAACTTGACCTCTCTGCAGTATTTATAGTGAGAACTCCTCTATTCTAACTCTCCCCTCTCTTCACTTCCAGAAAATTGTTTTTCCTGCTACTTCAACACATTTATTTTACTCTTTTAGCTCCTCCGACCACTCCTCACCTATAGGTTTGTTGTTGGCCTTTTTCTCTTTTTTCTTTCTACTTGTTTCCTTTGAGTGACCATGTCTGCCCATGTCTTCAATTATTTACACGCTGATTGTTTTTTAAAACCATAACGTTAGATTTAATCCATCCTCTTAGCTTAAGAGCCTCAAGTGCCTAATGCATACATATAACTCATTTGTTACAGTTTTCTGTTAAAGTAGTGTAGAATGGGAAAAGATATATTTTTATGTCAGAAACAAATTGACAGAAATTTACATTGCATCTTTTATTTGTGTTACACTATACATTTGAACATATTTTCTAAACCATGTCTTTTGCTTTTAACTGGATCAAATATGTATGTTGGAAGCCGTTTAAAATTTACGTCGAAGTATTCTGTCTCTTGTGCTAACTTGTCCATAAATTATTCATAATGCTAGCATTTGCCAAAATAAATTTTTTAAGATGAAATGAATTTTAACAAATTTAGAGCAGAACTTCTCTTACTAAAAATAATTATCAGGTAATGCTATTTTACTAAAAATAACTATCAGGAAGTAATATTTTTCTCAAGAGAAGAGAGGCAGGATATATCTAGGAAAAGGGCCAATTAAATTAAAAGTGTGGATGAAAACACATACGTGCCTGAATATAGAGTTTACAATATAATTACATACATATTCATTTCATGGTCTAAATATTCTTATTGTTATTCTATAGTTGAGGAAATTGAGGCTCAAAGAGTTTGAGAGTGTTGCCCAAGGTCATATAGCTCATCAGCCTCAGCCAGACTATATAAAACTGGACAAATTAGAAAAAGTTACTCTCTCTTGATACCTCAGGCTGAGTGTTGGCTGGATTTCAGCCCTCACTCCTCTTCCAGACCCGGAATCTTTGCACAAGACAAACATTGCTCAACTTGACTTGGCTGCCATAGGCTTTTAAGACCACTGCTATGCATGCTATTCGCAAATCAAAGAGAAGGTGAAATCTATTTATAACTAGTTATCTTGGGCACATGCGCAGAGCCAATTATTTTTGGCTTTGACCTCTAAACAAGAGTTGATATTTCTTAAGTAATGATGATGCCTTTGTAGAGCCAAAACTAATTTCATAGTGAACAGCCAGCACCTCAATAAAAAGTGAGATCATTCACAATAAACACTAATGAGTGTGAATTGGAGAATTACATCACTGTCACTAGTTAGTTAGCAAAATATTTTCTGAAACAGCTTCTGGGCAAATGTGATTTGCCTAACAATGAAAATCTTATCTCCCAATAGCAGCCAAGTTATGTAAGCAAGGTTAATACTCTATTTCATTATCATCTGAACTGTCATGGAAATGGGAAGATCGAGTTATTTTGGATGATTTCTCTTTTTTTGCCATAAGTGGATACAACTTTATTTTCACAGAAACGTAGTTTGTATAGTTTGTATAAGCAGTTTCCTTTTCTACAGTAATTCAGTCTAAATAAGAATGAAACATGTAACATAAATGAGTTCCTTGTAGCTGAATCTTTCCATTTTAAAACTGAAACTTAAAATCTTTCTAAAATATATTACACTTTTACTTGTTTTGTAAGAGGATATTGTGAAAGTAAGGTAGTATAATAGAAAGATTATAGGTCCTGGCATAAAAAAAAATTGTTTTTTTGGGGGGGGAATGTTTTGTTTTGTTTGCCTTAAATTATTTTCTTTCTCTGAAATTCCATTTTCTCCACAAGGAAATGACTTCATGTCACCCACAGGCTGTTGCTTGTGACCTCTGCTTCCACTTCATAAAATACTAATATCATTAAGCACTGTGTCTTTAATCAGCCCCCACAGATGCTCCAAGACTCAAACTGCCAGGGAATGGGTCATTTACTCAGGCTGTTGGATCAAGACACCCCAAAAGGAGTGTCTTCTTGAACCAGGGTAAGGAGAGGGTGTTATAGGGGAAAGAAACAAAAGCAGCCAAGTGATAGCTTCAGGCATGAACTGGGACTAGTAGGAGGAGAGTGCCATTCTAAAGTGGTATGGGTCTTCCGGGTTTGGATTTTGTGGTCCATGCCCCCACATCACTGAGCTTGTGTATGGGGAGTGAGGAATGTGTATACACCCTCATATATATATATATGAAATAATAATAATAGTATTTACCTTACAAGATTATATGAGGAATACATAAGATTACATATATACAAAATTTACCATCCAACTAGACTAATAGTGATATCATTACTATTAGTGTTATACAATATCATTATAACAAATGGATAGCTTAGTTTAGAGGCAGTAACATTAAATTTAAAGTAAGAATTTCAATTCTGCTGTCTATTGGTTGTATAACCTTGAACAAGTCACTTAATCTCCAGTTGGCACATTCCTTCATATCAAGCCCTGATTTAACTTTCTAGATACTGATGTCAGAGTCATCTTTCCAAAACATGCCCAGTAGAGTCAGTAGAATAGCTCCCTCCTGTCTGTAAAGTTAAGTTCAAGCTCCATAATAGGGCAAACAAGGCCCTTTCCAATGAGGACCATGCATTTCATTCTTCCAATCCCAGCTCACTATCTGTAACTTCTTAACATCTATAGCTTCAGTCACTGCAATGAATCCTTGCAACTGTAGGGGAGGAAGACATTTCCTCTACCCAATGTAGGTTCTTCTGGCTGGAGAACAAATTAAATTCACATGAGACAGAATAGCAGGAGAAAATTAAACAAAGCTTTATAACATGTATACATGGGAGAGACTCAGGCAAGCTGAGCAACTCGCCAAACTGGCTGAAGCCCCCACCTTAAATATCATCTTCAGCTAATGACAAAGGAGGACGTTGGGGTGGAGGGGGAGTTGATCATGGGAGATTACCACACAAGTACAGTAAACAAATGCAGATTTAAGTCCTTGCCTTTGGCATTGATTAAGAGTTTCTAGAGATAAGATCATCCCTTCTTCCTGGTGCAGAGAGGGAGACATCTTTACAGATGGAGATTTCCTTTACAAATGTAAATGTTTCTTAACAAAGGTTAAGCAAGTTCCACTCCTCAGAGCCTCCTTCCTTGTCCCAGTTTATTAAAAGTAACCAGCCCCAAATAATCCTCATGCCAAAGAGACATATCTTGGGGTGGCCAATGGCAGTCCCCCACACTACCCACCCCCTATCCACCTCTCCCCACTTTGAGGCCAGTTTCCACGTTAAAACTAAAGTATTGTTTTTCAAACACAAATCATGTTATTTAAACCCATTCCCAATCTTTTTCATTATTGTTAAGGTAAAGAATGAAATTATTTATTTATTTTTTTAAAGACTGGTCCCTGAGCTAACAACTCTTGCCAATCATTTTTCATTTTTTTCCCTGCTTTTTCTCCCCAAATCCCACCAGTACATAGTTGTATATTTTAGTTGTGGGTCCTTCTAGTTGTGGCATGTGGGATGCCGCCTCAGTGTAGCCTGATGGGTGGTGCCATGTCAGCGCCCAGGATCCAAATCGGTGAAACCCTGGGTCGCTGAAGTGGAGTGCACGAACTTAACCACTCGGCCACGGGGCTGGCCCTGAAATTATTTTCATAGCATATGCCTCCCTAAAGGATCTGCCGCTTCCTGTTTGCTGGTCTTCATTTCTCTATACTTGTCCCCTTTGTCTTTTACTTGACACATATTTATTGACTGTCAACTGTGTGCTAATCCCTCTTGATGGTGCAGAGCATACTGTGGGGAACAAAATACTTAATAGCCCCTATTCTCATAGGACTTACATGCTAGGTAAGGGGGAGAGACAGAAGCATATATTATGTGGAAAGATGATAAATGCAATAGAGGAATGTGAAGTTCTAAAGGAGAATAGAGAGTGTTGGAAGTATTTAAATTATGTGGTCGAAGAAGACTTCACTGAGAAGCTAACATTTGAGCCAAGACCCGAATAAGGAGAAGCAATAAGCCACAAGTTCATCTTGGAACAGAGCATTCAGATGGAGAAAGAACAGGTATAAACCCCTGATACCTTGCCACTGTGAGTTCTATCTATACTGAATATTTTTCACTTTCCAAATGTTCCAAGCAGTCATATCCCTTTCTGCTCCCTTAAATTTAACACTCCCTCTCCATTCACTTTTTATCTACCTTCTAGTTTTCCTTTGGGTCACAACTTGTCATTTTCTTGGAGATAACTTCCATGATCCCAAAGGCCTATTTTGT
Organism: Equus caballus; assembly: GCF_041296265.1. Classification (NCBI taxonomy): domain Eukaryota; kingdom Metazoa; phylum Chordata; class Mammalia; order Perissodactyla; family Equidae; genus Equus; species Equus caballus. The sequence continues at coordinate 50,582,717 of NC_091703.1, read as the reverse complement.
CCCATTGTCATTGTGGGGACCTAGAATTGGCCACCGCAAGATATGTCTCTTTGGCACGAGGATTATTTGGGGCTGGTTACTTTTAATAAACTTCAGACAGGAAAGGAACTCTGAGACGCAGAGTTTACTTACCCTTTGTTAAGAGACATTTACATTGTAAAGGAAATCTCCATCTGTAAAGGTGTCTCCTTCTCTGTACCAGGAAGAAGGGGGATGACCTTATCTCTAGAAACTCTTAATCAATGCCAAAGGCAAGGACTTAAATCTGTATTTGCTTACTGTACTTGTGTGGTAATCTCCCATGATCAACTCCCCCTCCACCCCAACATCCTCCTTTGTCATTAGCTGAAGATGATATTTAAGGTGGGGGCTTCAGCCAGTTTGGCGAGTTGCTCAGCTTGCCTGAGTCTCTCCCATGTATACATGTTATAAAGCTTTGTTTAATTTTCTCCTGCTATTCTGTCTCATGTGAATTTAATTTGTTCTCCAGCCAGAAGAACCTACATTGGGTAGAGGAAATGTCTTCCTCCCCTACATCATTCACTTGCAGTGCATTTTGTAGTTTCCTTCACAGTTTTTCTTACTCACCTTTTTAATTACTTCTTCACTGTCCATCTGCCTTGTGAGACTGCTGGAGGCTTCACCCAGTGCCTCATTCTCATTCACCGCTCCCTCCCCAGTGCCTTGCACAGTTCCAGGCACATGTGGGAATTCAATATTTATTGTATGAATGAGTAAATAGGAGAGTGAATGCCCTTGATCATAATCTTGTGATCTAAGTTCTGTGACTTTGGGAGAGGAGGGAATCATATATTTGGTGAGCCTGAGGTTCCTCATTTGAAATATGAGACAAGAATATGTGCCTGACAGTTTTGTAGATAAAAATGAAGGAGGGAAAGGAGGGAGGGAGGGAAGAAAAAGAGAGAGAAAGAAAACTGAGGAACTATTTTCAAAGCTTTCAAGAATTAACAAATATAATGTGCTGCTACTTCGAGCGTGGAACAGAGTCAACAGTTAATTTAACGTTATTAACAAGCAGGGACTCATTAAGACCAGGAAATGATTTATTCTAGATCAGCATCTGCTCACTATTTTCAGAGAGAGAGAAACTGGACATATTAATAATAAACCCACCTCTCCATTGAGGCCATTTCTCTGGAAAGGGGAAGAAAAGCCTGCATGTAATTTAGGGTTTAGTAGCACCTACAAATATATTAGTAAGTGGAAAGTTTCATAAGGAGATCCCATGAAAGAATCAACTGGAAACCAACAGATGCTCAAGGGCTCTAATCCCCAGGTCCTTCACACTAATTCTTTGCATTCCATTTTTCTAGTTTTCTAAAATACATAATTAAATCCATGCTCCTCACAATTTGCTCACAAAATAATTTTTCCAGCTTAGTAAAACCTGCTCCCATTCTGTTTTTATTTCCTTTCTTTTTTTTTTTTTTTTTTTTTGCAAGGAAGAATTCGCCCTGAGCTCACATCTGTTCCAATCTTCCTCTCTTTTTTTTTCTCCAAAGCCCCCCCAGCACATGGTTGTATAGCTTCATTGTAAGTCCTTCTAGTTCTTCATTGTGAGCCACCACCACAGCAGTAGTGTGGTTCCGCAACTGGAATCGAACCCAGTCTGCTGAAGTGGGAGCACTGAACTTTAACCACTAGACCATTAGGGCTGGTCCTTATTTCCTTTTTTTTAATACAAATGTTTTTTAAGGTATTTTAAAATTGTTTTCAAAAACATCGACATCTTATATAGACATTTTTCACTTTAGGTAAAGGTTAAAGCAACTTGGGCAAATCCTTTAAGTTTTGAGTATGATAGTGACTGAATTAGACTGTAGGTGACTTTTGACATAATTCTGCCATTTTTGTAAACAAAGCTGAACTCCTCTTAACCCCTGTGTTCCCTATACTATACCTCACACATACGTGGATTTATCAAGTCATGGGTAGCTCACAAGTATCTGGTGAAATGGAGAAATCTCACTAGTATACTACCCATTCCTATTAATCTCTTTCAATTTTTGGTAAAGGTTTGCAGACTACTTGACTTTCTTGGAGAGAATGACAGTGTATCCCAGGACTTGAATTATGAAAAATATATCAAGTCACAAAGGGATAAAGCAATAAAATTTAGATAACATCCAATGTGGGTTATATAATAATACTTTAAATTTGTGGAGAGCTTTACCAAATAATTTCACTTATGGTATCTTGTTTGACCATCAAAATGCTGGAGCAGATGTACTCGTACCCTTTTTGCCCCTGAAGACTGAACCTTAAAGAATGTAAAGAAGAATGCAGCTAGTGCACAACTACTACACAGAAAAACTTGAACGTAAATCAAAGCTTCTTTCACTAAAGTCAAGTGAACAAGGTCCCTAGTCCAACACTAGCTAGACGGCAACATCCTCCTCATCTTTGTGCATTTCTCTGTGCTCCTCCTACTTTTCTTCCCAAGCTGTCTCTCTGTCTCTCTCTCTCACACACACGCAGATAACACTATAGGCTGAGTAGAAGGTAAAGGGAAGTACTTTAATACAAGATATTCCTACGTTTGAGAAGCTCATGTCAACGTGGAGGTGAGTGGCTGGGTGGATAGCAATCCATAGACAAGAATTAGAGACTACCTTCCTTTTTCAATGTTTTAATCTCAGCCAGCACATGGAAAAGTTATTAATGTTATATGTTAGAGCGAAGCATCAATCTTCTAAGCCCAGAATTGCCAGAGTTTGGGTTTGAAGACAAAGGTAGTTGTTATTGGTGCCTTAAGCGTATGAAAGTATGGTATCTCTCACCATCCCACCCCTTTCTGATTCCAGAGGGACAGTTAGAAAGAGAGGTTTGATGGTCTTTAACAGGTGGGTCTTCTCAGCTCCTTCCTAGGTTGAGGGACCTTCCTGCCATGGCCTGATCCTACAGATTTTTTTGCATATGGATATTTACATGGATGGAGTAGTAAACCCAGGCGGAATTTTCAAGAGCACATAAGGCATAATTCAGGTCTATCATTCCCCAGGAACATACTCCCATTTTTAAAAGCAAGATGTAACATATAACCATTCCCATATTTTCTAATTTGTCTCTTTCCCAGTTTCTTCCTTACCATCATGGGGCATTTCCCAATTCCTTCTCCCATAAGAAAATGTTTCTCACCTTGACTCCTTCCTGCACTTGTAATTTGATAAACAATTTGGTATGTTTCAACTGGATCGTCATTTATGTTCTTATGTGCACAATTCTCACAGACTCTGGAGTGGAAGATGAGTCCTACCCAGGAGCGAAAGTGAAATGAAACCTGTAATTTTGCATGAAGGGGATTATAGCAAATTTCTTTACTAGAGAAATTAGCACACATCATCAATTGAAGTGTGTACGTGTCTCTGTGTGTAAAAAATTTTAAAAATTGTGGTAAGATACATATAACATAAACTTATCATCCTGACCAATTGTTTATTGTATAGTTCGGTAGTGTTAAATACTTTCACATTTTTGTGCAGCCAATCTCCAGAACTCTTCATCTTGCAAAACTAAAACTATACTCGCTATATAACAACTCCACATTTGCCCCTCCCCCCAGGCCCTGGCAACCACCATTCTACTTTCTGTCTCTATGTACTTCACCACTCTATTACCTCATATAAGTGGAATCATACAGTACTTGTCCTTTTGTGACTAGTTTATTTCACTTAACATAATATCCTCAAGATCCATCCGTGTTGTAGCAAGTGTCAGAATTTCTCTTCCTTTTTGAGGCTGAATAATATTTCCTTGTAAATCTATACCACATTTTGTTTATCAGTTCATCTATCAATAGGCACTTGGGTAGCTTTAACCTTTGGCTATTGCTGGTAATGCTGCTGTGAACATGGGTCTGCAAAAACCTGAGTTCCTTTCAGTTCTTTTGGGTGTATACCAACATATTTTCTTTTAAAAGTTCTAAGAAATTTTATAGCAAATCAAACTATTTCAGTATCCCATGTACATTCTTAGTATACAGTTAGATTTGTTTTTCAGTATATGTTACATTTCACATTATTGATATGAAGATTATTTTATGCTTAAATTAAATGCAAATTAGCTCAGTTGGTTTGGTCACCAATAAACCGAGTCTAACATGAATATACTAATCATTTTATCAGACTAGGAAAAGACTTGGCCCCTCCAACTACAAAATAACATCAAGATTGCCTCTGATTTACATATTAAATGTCCTCACAGACAACTTTTACTGAAAGGAGATTTTTGAAATAAGTAAATAGCTGTAAATAAGCAATGTAGTGAATGGAGAACATATACATGAAATATTATAGTAGTTATTTCCAGGGAGCCAAATTCAAATTAAAAGAGCCTAAGAAAATGATCTGGATGGTAGAGGGACAAGAGGAGAAGAGGATGACAAATTAGGAGACTATTGATGTCCTGGTAAAAACAAAAGTAGCTTGGACTAAGAAAATAATGGAGATTGAAATTCATGAGTATATTTATATTAAGAAGGAGAATTCTGTTGGGACATGAACATTTTGAAAAGCTTACCTGACATAAAATCAGAGCAGTAGGAATTTGGATATTCTAAGTCTGCAATTTAATAGGGAGGCCAAAGATGAAATTTCGAATTTTGGTGTCATTGCTTTAAGGACAACAGTTAAAGCCATGGGAGTGAATGAAATCAGCAGGGAGAGCATGTATTTGAGAAGAGATGGGGATCAGAACAGCGCATTGAGACTCTGCAACATTTAGATACCAAAGAGGAGATGAGCTGGCAAAAGAGGCAGAGAAGGCCAAGCAGGAAGGAAAATCAGAAGAGATAGTGGTACAGGTACTAATAGAACAAAGCTTCTTAAGGAGGAGAAAATGATCAACAATGATAATTTCAACAGGTAGTCAAAGGAAGATCATTAAAGTGATCTTAAGGAACATGCAAGTTGTTACTAATTCAGATAAGAATAATTTCCATCAAGTTTTGGTAAAAATAGCATGTTTAGAGTGAGTTGAGAAAGAAATGACATCTGAGTACTTGGTAATAGAGGCTCTAAAAGATATTATTAAGTGGTTTTACTGCAAAGAGTTACCCAAAATGAAATGGTATCTGAAGGAGAGATAGATGAATAGAAGTGTATTTCTGTTTGTTTTCAGGTTTGTTGTTTTTCAAACTTTTTAAATATTTGATAAAACATTTTTATTTGGTGATGGAAAACATCCAGGGAAAAGAGGAAAAATGATCGCTCAGAGGAAATAGTGGACAACTGCTGAGGGAATTCCTTGAGAAGACCAAAAAGAGAGGGGATTCAGATCAAACAGGATTTGGCCCTTTGATAGGAGCAGAGATTTTGAGTACAGATGCAGGAAGATTAATAAATTTGGCAGTAAGACTAGGAGAAATCACAGCCAATTGCTCAGATTTTCTCAGTGAAGTAGGAGGCATGATCATTTGGATAGAGAATTGTTAAAATGAGACAAATGGACGAATCCCTGGAAGCTAACCCTTTACCTCTCTACATGCCTTCCCTATCTTCCCTCGTTTGTGGTTAATATCTGCATCCAGCTTCGCCATAGTCTACACATTTCATTTTCTGTGTCTCAGCATAAATTTCATTTCTAAGAAATTACGTGAAAACAAATCTATTTTCCTATTCTCAGATATTAATACCTATTAGAAAGGGGTTCTTTCCTAGCTTATGAAAGAAAGTCTATTGAAAAGAAGGTAAATTAAAAGAAGTTTTAATTAAAAGATGATACATTAGAAAGAAAATAAACAGGCTAAATTTGCTTAGTTTTATTTTAACTGGAAGGAAAAGAATGACAGGCCTCTTAACTCGGTTGAACTGTCTCAAGGGCAAAAAAAACAAGTAGAACATTATGATAAGTGTTTATAGGCAGGTACAAGAAAACATCAGGAAACTAGAGTTGGAGCAATATGAGGTGGGAAAATAATGCTAACAGTTAAGGGAAAAGATTACAAAGCCAAATTTCATCAACTTCTTTATTTTCCATTCATCTTATTTTGCTTAGGAGTCTCTGTAATATCAAAGCACTTCCACAAAAATGGATTTCAAAAAGTGACCAGTCTCTCCATATTGATTACTCCTTTTTTCTGAAGTGGTTAAAACATTTTTTAAAAAACCCAATGAATTTCATTTTTTATTGTATCACGTATGCATGCTCTTTTCTATAAAATAATAAATGTGTGCAACCGGGGAGAGTCTGTTTGGGAAGGTTGGATGTAAATTCCCTTCTTTGGTGAGCTTGGTTAGTTTCCACTTTCTATAAAAATACCATCATCTTTCTGTTTTACGTTAAGTTTGATAAAATCTTATTCTCTGCAAACATATAGTCATTAAAATTGTAGGTTTGCCATGAGAATATTCTCATTGGCAGGCTAGCCCTCAACTTCCTTAGCTCTAATCAAGAATGACCAAAGCAAGCATGTGACAACTAATGACAAGACGATAAGCTTCTCGTATTTGGAGTGCATTTCCTCCTTCGTGAACTGAAAGCTGTCCTGGGTTTTCCTGTGCTGTAGATTTCTTTTTTTTGGTCCTTGGAAAAATCCAACACCAAGAGTGTTTCTGAGGAGGTACATAATAGAAAGAGAAAATTACGATGCAGCGCTCCTAAATTCTGCAGTATAATCTCTGCTGTTATTTCCAGGTTAGCTTTCGAACAAGGAGGCAGGTGCCTCTACACACCCCCTTAGCCAGTTTATAAGCTTTCACTTCCAAATGCAGTCATTTCTAACTACTGCAAATCTATAAAATATCTATTTTGATTTCAAAATTTTCATTTATTCTAGCCCTACTGAAGATTTCCCTCTTTTTATTCAAGTTATCTCTCAAACATTCCTACTGGTCTGCATTAATCTCTACAGAAAGTTCTAAGTACAACTGTACTTCAGGGTAATTTAAGATAATAAGAACGAAAGCAAATGGGTAAAATATTGTAATGTTGTCCTACATACGCTTTCCCTCTGGTTGTATCCAAACAGTGGCTTCAATTACCATCTGTACACAAGTGACTTTGTGTTGGTTCAGGTACTTTAACCACGTGTATAACATCTTTAAGTCTAAACTTTGAAACAAAGATGTCAAAATGTAAATTTTAATAGTGTGTGCTTGCTGGTAGCTCTGTTACAATTATCTTTTTTACTTTTAAATTCAACTATAAGAGTGTACTTCTCATAAAATTAAATACATCCATTTTAAATGTAGAGTTTGCTGAACTTTGGCAAACATGTATAGCTTTGTTATCAATGTAACAAATGGAAATGAAATGTTTTTGGCTCCCCTAAAACTGTCCCTTTGCAATCAATCCAATCCAATGCCAACCCCAGGGAACATCTGATCTTCTCTCTGAGATTATAGATTGGTTTGACCTGTCTTACAATTTCATATAAATGGAATCTTTCATGTTTGGCTTCATTTGCTCAGTGTGGTTTTCAAATTCACCTCTCTTGTTGTATATGTCAGTAATTTACTCCTTTTTATTTCTAACTACTATTGACTTTGTGGATATACCACAGTTTCCACTTTTGGGCTATTATGAATAAAGCTGCAACAAATATCCAGGTACACATCGTTGTGTGGCTATAAGTTTTATTTCTCTTGGCTAAAACCTAGGAGTAAAATTCCTAGGTTATATGATAAGTGTATATGGAATTTACTGGATAACTATCAAACAGCTTTCAAAAGTGCTCATACCATGTTACACTCCCACCAGCAGTGTATACTGTTGGCAGTTGCCCTACATTCTTATTGACACTTGGCGTTTTTCCAGTGTTGCTAATATGTGAATAGCGGAATCTCATTGTGGTTTTTATTTACGTTTTCCTGAAGATTACCAATGTTGAGCATCTTTTAAAAATGTGCTTATTGACCATTTATATATCTTCTTCTTGAGGTGTCTAGTCAAATATTTTGCCTGGTACAGTACATTCCAAACAGTTCCTCGTTCATTGCCTGTGCTCTGCAACACCTATTACTGAATTCTGTAACTGTACGGGAATATAAAATATATAAAACTAAAAGCTCAAATCAAACAAGAAATCTTATGAGAAGTTTGCAGTTAAACAGGTGAGTAAATATAAAATGATATATTGAGAGAAAAGCAAAACGACCAGAGAAATTTATAGGCTCCTGAACACCTATTGAATAGAAAAACTCTCCAAAAATGCAGCTGCTGAAACAATATAGAAGAAAAGCTTATTGTAACACAACCTCAATATTAGGAGGAGAAATGTTGCCCTGATCACTACTGCCACTTCTTTTCAATGATTCTAGACCTTGAGTGTGTGCCATTGATTGATGGTCTAAGGTTTAAGTTAGAAATTGGAGGGTGAATAAAATGACAGAAAACAAATAAACAAAAATATTGAGCAGGAGAGATCTATTTTGCCTCTACTTCCTGCTTACAAAGTTAATTTCTAAAACAGATAATTAAGTGAGAAGTCCTCATCAAAAAGTTAATATGGAGATACACTTTTTTGTTATAAAGGATTCCTATTTTAAAGCATGGTGCTGGGAAAAGCATTTTTCTGTACTCAATTTAATAATTAGGAATAATTCTTTTCTGTATTATATAGCATTATTGCTATAGATAATGCAACTGGCCAAATATGGATTTTTATTGAAAATGTACCTTAGTTTTAATATATTTGCTGCAAAGGACAACTCTTACTAAGTGAATAAAGTACAGATATTGATTTCACACTCCTTTCTTGGTTTTATAGTGACAGCCATGATCATTTCATTCTTACACAAATTTAACTATATGCCATGACTAAGTTTTCATTTTACTTATTTTAATTTCATATAAGACGTTTTGTCATTTGTCTTATTGCAATCATCTTCCTTTTTTCAAGAAATATTTACTCATTTCTCAGCCTTTGGAGTATGTAAGTATTAGCAAATATGTGAATGATTCCTTAAGGAGAAGAATTAGATTGAAATTGCAAATAAAATATTCAACGCTGAATATAATAGGAAAAAGAACTAGGTATAACATCATTTTGCATATAAAATCATCTTGAGAATAAAAAGTGAAGGAGAAATAATAGGTATAAATGTCAAATGTAAAAGAAACCTGCAATGAAATCAATATGCTTTTCTTGCTTGAGAGAAAGCAACTGAAAAAAAATTAACAGCAAATAGATATTTGAAGATGCTCACTCAGATCAGAGCTAACTGTTAATTTTACTGTGTTTTTAACAGAATTACGTTTTCCCTTTAACCTGAGATTTTTCTGAATTTCAGTAAGCTGAGAGAGACCATCGTATTTTCTGCTCAAATATATGTCTGACAATACACCCTTTTTTTGCATTTGCGCGTTGAAATTTTGCAATGCTGTAAAGATTGGGACACCACTCAAAGTTAGAGACTTAAAGTAGCTGATTTCAAATGTTAAAATAAAGCTATGGTAATCAAGAAAGTGTGGTATTGCAGGAAGAATAGATACATAAATCAATGGAACTGTAGAGTCCAGAGATATACATACATATATATATATATATATATATATATATATATATGAATAATTTTTTCAACAGAGATGTAAAGGCAATTAAATAGAGGAAAGTATAATCTTTTCAGCAAATGATTCTGAAATAATTAGACATCCATATGCAAAAAAAAAAAAGGAACCTCAACTCATACCTCACGTTATATACAAAAAATACAGTGTATTTCATGTTTCAAATAGTATCCTTTTATTTCTAATAGTCCCATTTGGATTCATTTTATATTTTTCTTTTCTCTCCTAATCATTCCCATGTTTTCATCTATATTCTTAAAATATAGATCATATTAATCACAAATTTTTACATCCTTGTCTATTAAATGCATCATCTCTGACATTTCTGTTAATTGATTTTTCTTCAGATTATACTTCATCTTTTCCTGTTTCTTTGCACACCTGGTACTTTTTTATTTTTAATCGGTTGCTGTGCACTGTGAATTTTACTTTTTTGGGTCCTGGGTATTGTTCGGTCCCTTAAAAACTGTTGGGCCTTGTTCTGGGACACAGTTAAGTCACTTTGAATCAGTTTGATTCTTCAAGGCTTGCTTTTAGGATTCCCTGGGACAGGCCCAGAGTAGCTTTCAGTCTATGGCTAATTTAGCCCAGTATAAAGCAACATCACTTTTGGGACTCTGCTCAGTGCTCCATATATTAAGAAATCTTTCTGCTCCAACTGGTGCAAGCAGAAACTATTCCCATCCCTGTAGAAACTCAGGGAATTGTTGTTTGCTTATTGCTCACCAGTGGCATTCGTGTATAAGTCAGTACTCAGTATAAGACTCAGGGAGAACCCTCTACACGTCTCTGGAGATCTCTCTCTTTGCAGTTTCCTTCTCTCAGAGATTCTGCCACACAAATTCTAGACAACTTGGCCTCCCTGAACTCTAATCTCTATCTCCTTAATTCAGCAAGACTGCCTGACTCTGTTTCCCTTCTCTTCATTGTGGCCTGGAAAGTGCTTCCAGCATGTAAGATGGGGCAATTATAGGACTCACCTCATTTTTCTTTTCTCAAAAGTCATAGTCCTACACTCCCTACCACCCAACATCTGAAAAATGTTGTTTTATATGTGTTTTATCTGGTTTTCTAGTTATTTAATGTGGGAGAATAAGTCTGGTCTCTTTTCTTTCTTCATTATCAGAATCAGAAATCCTAGACAACTTTTAACATACAGAGAATATGAATTTGCGATCATCACTGACATGAATACAATGAATGAATGAATGGATAACTAAACAAATCTTTGAGCCAATAAAGAGCAATTGTTTACTGTGTTTCCAGTATGTACTCTGTCTTCCACTGTGTACTGATGTAGCATATATGTGTCCAGGGCCTAATCTACTAGGGGATATAAAACTCCTATGGTTTGATAACGTGGTAGTTATGTGCTAATCAGTTTTTTATAGCTAAAAATTTCATTGGCATTACAGGGAATGTCATGATTACTATAGATTTGAGTAGCTAAAGTTTCAGAAGCAAAGGAGAACTTTAATTAGACCTTGAATTATGGATGATACATGAGTCCAAAAAGGGGAGGAGGCCCTCCAAGTGGAAGAAATACAATAACTGAATGCACAGTCTCAGGGTAGGGGATGGGGAGGTAAATCTCGCAGATGCCCTCAAAAGGGCAGCCTAGAAAGAGAAAGCATAAAAATGATAAAAAATGCCTGTATTTAGTTCTTTACATATATGACACATATTAATCATATATGTCTCAGACACAAAGCCTGAGAGCCCTACTTTTTTTTATCGTGTTGATTCCCTACTTTAATTTTATTTTTAATAAAAATTATGTATATTTAAGGCATACAGCAAGAAGATTTGATATGCAGATACAAAGTAAAATGATTCTTATAGTCAAGCTGATTAACATATCTTTTCTTAATATAGTTACCATGTTTTGTGTGTGCGAGGAGGGCAGCTGAAATTTACTTTCTTAGCAAATTCTCGGTATTTAATACAGTATTACTAACTACAGTCATCATGCTGTACATTAGATCTCTAGACTTATTTATCCTAAAAAACTGCAGCATTGTACATACCCTTTGATCAACATTTCATTTCTCCCACTTCCCTCCCCCTGGTTATCACCATTCTACTCTCTGCTTCTATGCATTTGGCTTTTTTAGATCCCACATATAAGTGAGATCATGCCATTTTTTCTTTGTGTCTGGCTTATTTCACTTAGCATAATGTTTTCCTAGTTCATCCATGTTGTTGGAAATGGCAAGATGTCCTATTTTATGAATAATATAATATTCCAGTGTGTGTCTGTATGTGTGTGTATAAATTGCATGTCTTCTTTATCCATTCATCCATCAATCAATGAACACTTGGGCTGTTTCCATATCTTGGGTATTATGAATAATGCTGCAGTGAACATGGGAGCACAGACATCTCTTGGAGGTACTGATTTGGTCTTGACAATGATTTTTGGCTATGGCATCAAAAGCTCCAGCAATAAAAGTAATAATGAACAAGTGGGACTACGTCAAACTAAACATCTTCTGCACAGCAAAGGAAATAATCAACAAGATGAAAAGGCAATTTATGGATTGGGAGAAAATATTTGGAAACTATGTGTCTGATAAGAGGTTAATATCCAAAATATAAGGAACACATACAACTCAATAACATAAAAACAAACAACCTGATTAAAACATGGGCAAAGGACCTGAGTAGACATTTTTCCAAAGAAGACGTACATATGGGCTACAGGTACATGAAAATGTGCTTACCATCACTAATCATCAGGGTAATGCAAATCAAAACCACAATGAGATACCACTTCACACCTGTTAGGATGGCTCTCTTCAAAGAAATAAAGATAAATGTTGCCAAGGATGTGGGAAAAGGGAATCCTTTTACACTGTTGGTGGGAATGTAAATTGGTGCAGCCAGTATGAAAAACAATATTGAGGATCCTCAAAAAACTAAAAATAGAACTGCCCTATGATCCAGCGATCCCTCTTTTTGAGTATATACCCAGTGGAAAAGCCTGAGATTCTTGCTTTTTAAGTTTTCTCCTTTAAAGAGACTTACTTCTGGTTATTAGGAAAATAAGAAAAACAAATATTAAACTATTTGCCCTTTTGTGGTTCTGGTCATTTATTTGTGCCCCAAATACTGCAAAATTCAAATACATCTGTGTAAAAAGGGCCATAAGAAACTAAGTTTTGATGCTTGCTAAGATTTTGTAAGATTTGAAGCGCAAACAACCAGTAGTGACTCGGTTTTTTGGGTAGAGGGCACCATAATAGTGGAAGAGTAGGGTGCGTTCTGAGTTGCTGCTGTTACCAATATTTCTGTCATTTTCAGATGTAGCAACCTCGTATAAGTTGTCTTTAGTTGTAGTAATTTTTGTCATACATGTAACAGAGTTGAGGGAGTCCTACTTGCCGAGTCTTTCTAGCACTTCCAGGCTGACATTGTTGAAGGATGGCTTGCAGAATTGTCTCCAGGAGTCTTCCAGTGCAAAGCACAGTATATTGAATAACGTTCCCCCTGCTAATTTATGAGTGTAGTGGGAATACAGGTGATACATCATATTTCATATTCACTGCAAGAGTCTATAAACTTATTATAACAATACCCCAAATATTTATCTCTATTTCAGAAAACTTCAAAGAAATGTTAGCATAATTTTAAACATCTGCAGTGATGGCAAAACCCTTTTTTTAGGGGGAGGGTAGAATTGATGTTTAGAAACAGTTAAAATTTGTCAGACCTAAGACTTGGGAATGAGGTATATGTGCATGGTGGATAAATCAGAAAATGAAAAGAACAGCAACAAAACAAAACAAATCTCAAAATAATGGGATTAAAGTTTTTATGTGACACCTTAGCTTCTGGAGTCAATCCAAATGGAACAGTTCCAGGGACAACTTGATCAAAGTAGAGTAAATGAAGTGGCCACTCATAATGACACTACCATGAAATATAGCACTTTATTAAACATGTAACTTGTCATCTACTTCTTACAACCTCTCATAATTTTGTACTTACCCCTTATGACCTGGTGTACAGTAAGTACTTGTTTTTAATTGTTTTCTGGTTTTACATTCAAACTACCACATGTATTTACCTTGAATTTTCTTGTATAGATAATTATAAATGATTTTAATATAGAACACCATACTTATTAAATAATAATATAGAAAAAATTTTGTGAAAAACTTGAGTTCCCAATATTTTCAGATGCATTATCTCGTTTAAGCCTTTTAGGTTTCTTCTTATAAAATGTATTTGCATATTATCATACTTATATTTCCAGTCTACCATGGAATAAACGTTTAAGATATACTGCCTGGTATGAATCAACTGAATAATTTCTTTACCTCTGTCTCCTCCTTCTGTTTTTTTTTTTAATCACATTCTTATTCTTATGCCCTTATTCCTGCCTGAAGTTCCCACTGTGATCAACTGTTAGAAAACATCTGAAACTGAAAAAGATGTGTTTAGGTGTAGGAAATAAAGATTGAGGTTGGCCTGTCCCAGGGTGAACATGAAATTTTTCAGGAACGCGAACACTTTTATTTATGTGAAAGAATCATGAGAAGAACTGACTTAGCGGTGAAGCACATTATCAAAACAATGGGGAAAAGCAGGAAAAAGGGTAGCAGAAAACTAGTACACTGTGTGCTTATGAAAGTTGGGCTGTGAATCAAAGTGATAGGAAAGCCCCCACCCCAAACAGTGTTTTCCCAATGATCTCATTACCAATATTTTTGCCCTAATGCTAAATATTCCTTCATAAGTCCTTCCTTTCATTTGACATACTGAAAGCAGTCTTTAGATGCAGTTTTATTTGACGCATTAAATATTTCATTGTTGTTAGTGCCATCAAGTGCATTCCAACTCCTGGTGACCCTGCGCAGCAGAGCAGAACCCTCGCTGGCCTTTTTGCGCCATCCTCTCAGCTTTCGTCACTGTATCAGACCACGCTCTGATGCTATTCATAAGGTTTTCATGGCCAAGCTTTTTGGAAGTGGGTAGTCAGGCCTGTCTTTCTAGTTTGTCTTAGTCTGGAAGCTCCACTGAAACCTGTCCACCAAGGGGGACCCTGCTGGTATTTGAAATCCTGGTGGCATAGTTTCAGCAACACCAAGACGCCACAGTACGAAAACTGATAGATGGGCGGTGTGGTCCCCTGAGAACCCGGGCCATTGTGGTGAGAAGACTGAATCTTAAACACTAGACTACCAGGGCTGGCTAAAACACTTCATAGCCATTAACTTGTCAGAGTTGAATTTCACTTTGTTTTCATTCTTAGCTCTGTAGAAGAGCCTGAAATCCTTTGAAATCTATGGGAGCCCCACCTGTGTCTCCTGTGTCAGCCTGGAAGCCTGTCCACACATTCTCTAGGCTCAGAGAAGCATATTGTGAAAGATAATAACGTGATGCTTGGTCTAACTTGTATATGTGTAAATATCTCCTCTTCCCCACTCCTCCTAGACTAAATCCTAAACTCTATAGGTGTTCTATATCTTATGGCATCATTACGTAGAGTATAATTCTGAGGCCTGCATATTTAAAAACTCCATTTTCCTCCCCATTTAGGTGTTATCTCCCACCATATGTTGATTTACAATGACTAAGCTAAAAAAGAGTGATTTATGTATCAGCAAATCCCTTTATTATCCACAATGGGAGATATATCTAAATATTTACAAAGAGATCCCTTTTCCAATATCTTGGCACTTGGGAAGCTTTATTACTAAGCAGAAAGCTGCTTGCTGAGCAAGGACTTTTCAATTAGTAGCTGGATGCCCTTAAAGAATCTTTCGTCAAACTGATAGTACTTAGTGACTCACCTTTTCCTACCACAGAATTCAACCTACCGCGTTGTTTAAAATGTATATGCTAGGATCTCTTTCTTGTCAGAAATTATCAAGTTATATGGGCAAATTGCTTTATTCTACCATTCTGTATTTACAGATACCGTGATGATCAACATCAGTTTTATTGGTTCTTGTTACCCGTAATTATTTGTTTCTCATATTACTGTAATATTCCATTCTAATATATAGACTTTAGAACGATGGCATTTAGCTCCAAAAATATATTAAATACTCATGGTACCACATGCCAATCTCTCAGAATACTTCTGATTTTAGCCACTGCTGTGATAACAGTTCCATTCTGTGCCCACTGAGAGTGCAGGACTCTCAGTGCATAGCCATGGCTGTGACAAGCACCCCATCTGCGTAGTTCTGCTCTCCTCTATCAGGGCTTTATCTGAAGCCATGGGTTCCTGCTCAGCTCCAATCTAAGACCAGGAGCAGCCCAGAAATGTGAGAGGGTTATCTCTTCAGGGATAGTCCTCACCCAACAGGGAAAGATAGCCAATATGACTGTCTTTTGCACAATCACGTGCTGGAGAGATTTTAAAACTATTCAGCGGTCTTGTGGGGTTGGTACAGCAGCAACCTTGATTGTACATTTTATTAGACTTTCTTCTTCTGGGCTCACTCTTCCCGCTCCCCGACTCCTTCTTCTTTGAATTACGTTCCCTAAAGCTACCTCCACCTCAGCCCTTGTTTCAAGCTCTACTTTTAAGGGAATCCAAATTAAGATAAAGTGAAACCTTAGAAATCATCTAATGCAATTCTCCCAATTTGCAGTGGAGGAAAAAAAAAGCAAGAGAATTTAAGTAAATTGGCTGAAGACACAAAACAGAAAAAGTGATAAAGCTAGTACTAGAGCAAGTATCTATGGCTTCAATTTTATGAATTATTATGACATCTGTCTCTGAAATAGGGACCAAGAGATAGGGGCCTCATCCTTGCCATATATGTAAGTATATTGTTTATAGGGAACGTCAATCCTGATAATCTCAATAACTATCATATCATTACCTATGCCCAAGTGACACACTACTTCAATGGAAATTATCAAAGACCCATTCAAAAAAGAACTTTGAGTCAATTACCTCATTGAAGATACACAATGGTTACTATATGTTCCCTGATCATCGTAAATATTCAATATATAAACACATTGTTCTCTGTGTTAGAAATGCCAATATTTTCCCCCCAAGGTCTTGTGATTATATATGACTCTCTGTGATTTCTTTGGATAGGCCTTAAAAATGTGATTTGAGAAGAATTTTTATGAAGTTTAAAATAAATTGAACACAAATATCAGACATTTGAGTTGGCGAGATAACGCCAGTGTAAATCTCCTCCAAAAATAAGACTAATCAGTAACTTTCTTTTAACAACAAAAATTTCTGTGATAGCTACAGGAGAAAATTAGTGAGGCATATTGAAAGGCAAGAGCTTTTCAGGTATATAAAGTGTGCGTCCATGAGGGAAAAAATAAATTGCTTAGAAACATTATAGGAAGCAGAGGGACTATGTTCTTGTAGCAAGATGATGTTCTTTTCACTATATTTATATTTCACATTTCAGTTTTTATTTTCCCTTAGAGATTTCAGTTTATGTTATGAAGACCAAGGCTTGTAAATATAGGGATCTATAACCATGATTTTATCTTTTTCTCATAAAAAATAATCTCTATCTCCACAGTAGATATTATAAGTTTCTCTGTAAAGCTACTGACATTATGACCTTGATTTCTAGATCACAGGACTTAAGACAGTGGCAATTTATCCTCATAGTTGTAGTCATCTTTGAAAAATAAACTGATACATTTTCATTTTTATTAATCTTAACATTTGGATAAAAAGTATTTATTTAATGTTAACTTTTTCTATGTAATAACTGTATGTCAAATGAGTAGTAAAATTTCACCTCACTTTCACTGGTGGTGGGTCCTCCTTAAATGTTTGTTTCTTTAGTAAATAGTAGTATCAGACATGGAGTCAGATAGATGAATAACCTGAATCTCCATGGCCAATAGGCCTTTAGTTTGCTTTTTGTCTGGCTTCCTGGGACATTTTGCACAGTGTAGACTCTCACTAAAGGGCTGATGAGCTCAGTTAAGTTGCTGTTGCACGATCACTCCGTCAATCTACTAGAAGGAGTAGTGTTCATCTGCTTTCTTCAGCACTGTGTCACCAGCACCTAGGATGATACCTGGCACATGGAGGACACTCAATAAATATTTCTGGAAAGAATGCTGGAGCTTCCACCTTTTTAATCCCCAATTTTTTCAATATTAAGAATTTATATACGGAGCACTCATACTTTTTAAAGTACAGTTCTGTGAGTTTTGACACATATATACCGTCATGAATGTACCAGTCAGTTAAAATATAGAGCAGTTGCAACATCTCCAAAAATTTTCTGGCAACCTACCCCAGTCCCAGAGCTGGACAATCACTGATCTGCTTTTTGTCCCTATAGTTTTACCTTTACAAGAATGCCATGTAACACACAGAATGGAGTTTATTATTTTTTAGTCCACTTTTACTTAACACACTGCATTTGAGATTCATCTATATTATGGCATGTAAATTAACATCTTTTAAGGGTAAAATCCTCATGGACTTTTAAAGGCAAAGGCCTTAATTAGGCCAGGGGAGTAGGTGTCATGTATTCATCTAGAACTCATCCTTTAAAAAAAAAGTTTTTAATTCTGAGTACCTTTTAAAGTATAGCGTTTGTGATTACTGTGCTAAAATCCAGTAAAGAAACAGAAATGAGTCATAATTAGCACTTTTAAGAAAAAAGACTACTTAATATAAGTTTTAACTCTAATCAATTTATTTATTTTGGATCTTCTTTCATGTGGTGTCACTCATTTTCAGGTTGGTACCCTAAAATGGAGAGCAAGTTTGATATAATGATGTCAGGACAGAAGTGTGGGTGAGGAGGAAGAACTGAAAAACTTAGTAAGGAAAAGAGAAGAAAAAAGGCAGGAGTCAGTTAAAAGGAAATTATTTAGAAAAGAGGCAAAGTGTAAATCCGAAATATGACGTTTATTTACTAGTAAGAAAGACAACTATTTCCATGATTTTGACTATAGATTTTTTTCATCTTTAAGTAAAATATCAGATACCTGAAAAGTCTTCCTGAGCTGGGAAATGTACATGGCCTGGATGGATTCCTGTGGGGTCTAAATACACTGGATCTTAATGATCTAATGGCACAGATCCTAGGAAGTCCTTTCAGTGCAATAACTAGCGGTTTATTCAGTTCCACAAAAGATGGAGGCAGAATTGTTGGGCACAAGGAATAGTGATTTTGAACGGAAACTAGAGCACAGGAAAAGATTACAAAAGGAATACATTTGAATCAGAGCAGTTGTCCTTCCAACCCAATTCATTATGCATATTTTTTATTCAAGGATTTTTTTCTAATAAATATTTTTAGCTCTCTATTATGAGCCAAGCCTGACTAATTAGAAAATAAGATAGGGTAAGATTTATGCCCTTGAGGATCTGTGCTCTAGCAGAAAATATAGACAGAGAAGCAATTAGAATAGAGTGAGTTAGGGAAGGAACGGAGAATATGGAATCACACAACAAAGGGGACAGGATGATTACAGGTGTGGGGAAGGAGGGAAATGTCCTCAGGTATGAGGGCAGACCTGAACATTGAATGCTAGGTCAGGAGAGATTGAAAATAGAGGAGAGATAATAGGGACAATTTAGTTGAATCAAGTCTCTGAAATAGTAGGAAGGGTCTACACAGAAAAGGGCTAACTCAGCAGGCCTGGGCTGCTCAAACCCTGCGTATTCCTGGGGTCTTCATAAATTGCCCTAGACTCAGTTCCATAAAGTGCCCTAGACATGACCTCTGAACCCTTGGCTTATCCTGCCTGACAAGAGTATCTTGGTCTACATGAGGGCTTGGGTCAAGCCAGATGATTTATGCTAACAATGTGATTTATGGTGAACACCTGTTTTCATATGCCTGAGGTTCTGGGTTCCCCTGTATCAGGTTGACATCTGGGAGGCAGGGGTCTGAGTAGCTAAGGTCAGTCATGCAGGTGCTACAGACCTATGTGATTGACCTCCAATAAAAACTCCAGACTCCAGGGCTCAAGCGAGCTTCCCTGGTTGATAACACATTGTTGTTGTTAGGAGAATTAAGTGCCTTCTGTGCTAGTCCACTAGGATAGGACAAGCTTGCAAGTGATTTTTCCTGTGCTTTGCCCTATTCATCTTTTCCTTTTGCTGAGTCTAATCTGTATTCTTTTGCAACAATAAACCCTAGATGTGATTATAATAGCTTTTCTTCTGAGTTCTTTGAGTTATTCTCATGATTCATCAATCCTGGAGGTGGTCTTGGGGACCCCTGACACTGGAGCATCACTGACAGAGGGAAGTTGTGGATGTCGGGAAGTTTACAGATTGGGCCGATGGGAAAGGGTAGTTGCAGTCTTCTGGCTTCTATTTTTTTCCTCTGGAATTATAGTATTTTGCTGAAATAGAGTCAGTGGAGAGTGTAGTAGTTAGGAAATGGGCTAAAAGTTTTGAGGAGAGTTTTCATGAATTGAAATTTTTTTTTTAAAGATTGGCACCTGAGCTAACAACAGTTCCCAATCTTCTTTTTATTTTTATTCTTCTTCTTCCTCCCAAAGCCTCCCAGTACATAGTTGTATATTCTAGTTGTGAGTGCCTCTGGTTGTGCTATGTGGGACACCACCTCAGCATGTCCTGACAAGTGGTGCCATGTCCACGCCCAGGATCTGAAACCCTGAGCTGCCGAAGTGGAGTGTGTGAACTTAACCCCTTGGCCACGGGGCTGGTCCCTTTTGAATTGAAAATTAGAATGTTGAAAGTCAGAGGGCAAACTTGGGAAAGTTTGAGGCATTTGTGGAATGTTGAGAACTTATTTGAGGCTGTGGATTCGGAATTTATACTGACCTTCATCTACCAAGTTATAGACTTGGTATAACTGTGATCTACAGTCCATTCATTGTTTGGATTTATTTCAAGAAGTTATGATAGGAGGACAATGGCGTTAGAGGGGATTAGGCTGATAAGGTGAAAATGGTTCATTTCATCTAGGCTGAATAGGGAATAAACGAGGAGGCTGAAAACAAGGGAGAGATCAAGGAGACACTGGCCGAGGGTCTCAGTGAGATGAAAAGCAAAGAAAAGCAGTGTACTAGATAAACTTGAGACAGTGAGTGAAACAAACAGAGTCATGATAGGAGACGAATACTAGGCTAACTGAATTCAGTATTTCATCTAAATAGTTTGTCTTTAGCATTGGCAACAAGGGATGTTTCAAGGAAGAATATGATGTCTAACACTGCGCCAAAGTCACGGAAAGCAGGTTAAATGTTTACTTAAATGACTCAGTGAATATTAATATTCTTGATTTCTCATTAACATATTCACATGCTTGTATAGAAGACAAACGAATTAAAAATGCGTAGACATGCAATACGTGAATTTCAAATTTTAATCCATCCTCAAAGCAATAAATGAGAATCCTCTTTTCCTTACATCCTCATCTACACTTGATCTTATCAAACAATTTCTTTTAAAAATGAAGATAATGAGTAAAAATCAGTATTTAGAAAAGTTACATTATCCTGGATTTTAGTGAGTTAAAATATGTATAGTTTTTTGGGTTTTTCTTTTCTATTTTTCTCATGTTTGTCTTCTTTCTTTTAGCTTTGCTTTCCATGAGTTTTTGTCACAAAGTTTGAGTCTGATGTACTCAAATTTATTCATATTTTCCATCACAGCTTGTGAGTTCTGTCTTATTCCTAAGAATTTCCCATTCCAAGTTTCCTAAAAATGTATTTTATGTTTATTATGAAACTTTGTGTTGTTTTTTATGTTTAAATTATTAGTCAATCTGAAATTTATTTTTATTAATAATGGAGATGAGGATGTAACTTATTTTCCAAAAAACTAATCAGTTTCCCAATTTCCTTTACTAAATGATCCAGCTTTATCTATGGATTTTAAATGCACTCTTCATCACATTATAAATTCACATACATAATAGATTCATATATCTGTTCCATTGATGTCCTTGTCTATTCTAGATGGTAGTACTATATTTTTATAATGTCTTCTGACATCTCTCTATGTTCTCTTTATTCAAAATTATTTGCCTTCCTCTCCCATTTCTCTTTCATGTGCATTTCAAAATAAATGTGTGTAAATTCCTTAAGAATATTATTAGGAATGAGGAAAATGCATTTAATTCATTGAATTTATGGAAGCGCATTGAATTCATTTATCAAATTGAGGAGAACTGATTTCTTTCACAACGTTGTCTCATTCAATGACCTGGTCTTTTCATACAGTTAATGTGTACTTCAATAGGTTTGTACATATATTTTCTTGACAAAAAGTTTACATTTTACTTGGGTAAGTTTTGGAGTTTTTTTTCCTCCCGAAAGTCCTTGGACATTTGTTGTTAAATTAATTTCTAGATGCTTAATTTTTTTGCTGCTGTATTTCCTAATTAAAGCATCAGTGAGTTTTGTGTTTTTCTCTAGTATTCAAGTGCAATGTCAACTTAATTATTTGATATAGTAATTGATCAAGCAAATATATTGCGTTATCTACATAGATAGTTGTACATTTTATAATAATCATAGTTTTGCTTCTCCTTGTCTAGTTTTTATACCAATTTTATTGATTTTTTTTCTTAGAGCATTGATTAGGAACTTAAGCTTAAAATGATAAATAATAATCAATTAAAACTCTATATTGGGCCTGGCCCCGTGGCTGAGTGGTGAAGTTTGCAAGCTCTGTTCCTGGGCACGGATATGGCACCGCTCTTCAGGCCACGTTAAGGTAGCGTCCCACATGCCACAACTAGAAACACTCACAACTAGAATATACAACTATATACTGGGGGGATTTGGGGGAGATAAAGCAGAAAAAAAAACAAAAGCAAAAACAAACAAAGAAACAAAGCCTATAATTTGCTTCTTCTGTGTATTCCTCAGAGTGTCTACTCTATGGAATATTATCTTCTTTGTTTTCAAGCTCAGCTTTATTTGTTAACTTTTAAAACCATTTCCAGAGGTTTGATGCCAGGAAGGCAACTTGCAAAGTATGCTTAATTTACCATCCTGAAAAGGAAATCAAAATCTCATGTTAAATTTCTGATTAAATTTTGCATGCTAATCATAGACTAGGATTAGTGTCACCAAAACAAGCACTCTCTGGGCATAAAAAACTTTACTTAAATGAGAATTGAGATGCTGGTAATTTTCTCAGCCCTCATAGGCTTGTCACACTTTGGCATTGTCCTTAAAAATGTAGATACCTGGAACTATAAATTACTAAACAGTTCAATATGCCAATCGGCAACATATCTACTAAAATTTTCTCCTTGCTTCATTTGACTTTAGATTTTATGCTCTATAATCATATAAAGACCTGTTTGAATGAGTTAAGGGTCCCTGATATATTAAGGGGAGAAAAGGCCAGAGGAGAGGAGTCCTTAGGTCTAGATAGACTCTTGGTAATGTTTTCTTAGCCCAAAGCACTCCTTTCACACATGTGGAGAAGGAATCTCTGGGAGGTGAAGTGCCTTATGCAACCACTTGTCAAGAGGCAGCGTTAGTTTAGAACCAAACTATCATGATTTTGCGTCTCTACCATATGTTTTTTCAGCAGAAAATACATTTAACCAGGGCTGGGTCTCTGGGGCATAGCTGTGCCAGCCAAGCCCTGTAGGGTAGATATTTTAAACATTTTTTAATCATAGATATTCAAGAATCTGATAAAAGCTAAGAATATTCTCCTCAGAATTTCGCATACATAAATATTAACACAATTCAAAATTCAGGTTCATCAGTATCATCAACAACCCAAAGCTTATCCTTGAGTCCACAAGAACATCTGTTTAAAAAAATTGCTACAACAGGTCTAAACAGATGACTTTTGTCATCAAAGCTAAAAGTTCTTTTAAACACTTTTTTCCCTCCTAATTCTTCTATCCTCTCAAAATATTTTTGCAACTGAAATAGTTTTATGAGATTCAATTTTACTAACTCTTATGCTATTGAATTGGAGAGTAGAAAAGAAGGAAAACATTTATCCATATAAGATGATGAGGAGGTTTTTATGTGTATTATCTCATTCTGGGAAATATAAAATATTGAAGACAATATATTTAAGCATAAAAGAAGTATTATTCTATGGGGCTGTAAATTAAATTCTTAAATAAAAATATATAACAATGTATAAATATATATCTGTTATGTACAATATCTATTATATATAAATTAAATATATATTTATAATTATATATAATGTATTATATATACATTTATAAATATATATTTATACTATATATTATATATACTTGATATGTTATGTATATATTAAAATTAATTTCTTGAAGGAAATACATATTTACAAAGATTTATAAATATACAAATGATGTCATGTTAAGGAGCATGACTCAGTAATAAAATGAGAAGAAAATTTTCACCTATTTCTTTCAGTTTTTCCTGGAACACGTTCTGGTCCCTGGAAGTTTGGTCATTCCCAGCATATTTTCCTTTTGCTGCTAAATCTCGCTTTCTCTGATGCTACTTTATACCATATACCTGCCTTTCTAATGCAGCCTAAGTATCTTTGTACATTTTTTCACTTTTCACTCCTCTTGCATCTACTCAGCATAGATGTGACTCTCCTACAATTACTAGATTTTCATGTCCAGTATACTTTTATTTTTTTTAACAGTACAGTTGAATAGAGCTGTCACTGACCTGACTTTAGGTAGTTATAACTTCCTTTTCACAAAACCTGAACTTAATGAAAGTGTCTATTTTTTCCTTGTCCCCAAAATATTGCTAGGGAAGTGAGACTCATACAGCAGTACCCTCTTATCCACAGGGGATAATTGCAAGACCCCCAGTGGATGCCTGAAACTGCAGATAATACCAAACCCTATATATACTATGATTTTTCCTATAGGTATATAGCTATGATAAAGTTTATTTTATAAATTAAGTACAGTAAGAAATTAATAATAACAATAAAATAGAATAATTATAACAATATATTGTAATAGAAGTTACCATAGATTTTAGCAACCTCAGACATGATTTTTTTTCTTTCTTCATTAAGTTGAGAACTTTCACCTTCTCACTTAAAGGAAGCACTTTACTGCTTCTCTTTGGCATATCAGAATTGTCGATATCGCTACAGTTGCACTTTGGGGCCATCATTAAGTAAAATAAGGGTTACCTGAACACAGGCACTATGATACTCAACAGTCCATTTGATAACCTAGACAGCTACTAATGGGAGAGTAACGTATGTAGTGTGTATACACTGCACAAAGGGATGGTTCATGTCCAGAGCAGAATGGAGCAGAACGGTGCAAGATTTCATCTTGC
Organism: Equus caballus; assembly: GCF_041296265.1. Taxonomy (NCBI): domain Eukaryota; kingdom Metazoa; phylum Chordata; class Mammalia; order Perissodactyla; family Equidae; genus Equus; species Equus caballus. The sequence continues at coordinate 50,557,964 of NC_091703.1, read as the reverse complement.
TACTCAGAATGGCTTGCAATTTAAAACTTATGAATTGTTTATTTCTGGAATTTTCCATTTAATATTTTTGGACTGCAGTTGACTGGGGGTTACTGAAGCCGTGGAAAGCAAAACCATGGATGGGGGGGGCTAGTATATTTTCAAATCCAAGTATACTTGTTAAAATTCATAAATGGAGATCTGGTATTCTGTGCACGTAGCAGTGCTGTTACATTTATCCCCTTGAGGAAACACAATTCTTTGGCTTGGTTCCAGATGTCAAAATGAGAGTGTGAATTCTCAGGTTTAATCTGTCCTTAAATTACTTTTAAAGATTTGTGCAATTTCTTTGGGGAGCAATAAAACTTGATATTTAGGACTTAGAAATGTCCTTCATTTCTAGGGGAAAAAAGCTCTAATGTAGCGATTCCTTTTGGGAAAACTTATACCTAGTTTTGCTTTGGTTTTGTTTTCTTTCTGGCAAACCAAGTCTTCACCCTTCTACCAACTTCTTGCTGCCTTTCTCCTTGTCCTCTGGAGCCTGTTGCTAATCTGCTGCTCTCATTGCTGATATGCTCAGAGAGCAACACTTTCCCCAGTCGCTGTACCAGCTGTCCTAGTGAATACTGATTTCCTCAGGGTTATTTATCACTTCTGAGGGGGACATGAGAAGTACGGAAGGAAAGTATAAAATATAAGAGTGAAACACAAGATTTAAAGGAAGTTAGCGTGAGATGTGAATGACTGATAGCCTATATAAAGTATTATTAATCCTCTATGGATTTACATTTAAAACTATAATCTAATTAACATTGAATCCTTCTCATAACTAGAATCTAAGCCTTTGGTTTCTCTCTCCTTTTTTTCACTGTGAACTTATAAGCTCTTTTTATGTGTAAAGAGATAACTACTCGGTTGACCTGAGATACTGTTGTATAGAAAGAGAAAGCAATGAGGAAAAAGGGAATCTCCATGAGTGAGTTGTCTTCCTGGGAATTCATGGAAGAATTTTACAGCTAAACTAATTTGGGAATGGAGCATACAAGTAAAATTTTTTCTGTCTCTTTGTTACCCTTAAAATGAAGAAAATTGTTCCTCTCCTGAATTACGGATACTCAAGTCTTTGTAGGCTCTTCGTCCACATCTCCTGTAGTGGGTCACTCAACTGCCTTGCTCCATAGTCAGCATAAAGTCAGTTAGTACAATAGCCATTTAACAACACTCCTATCTTCCAGTCTTTCATGATTCCGTTTTTTCCTAAACAGCACAGCTGATTTAACTGCTAATATATATGTATATAAAATTCTTTCTTTTTTCTTTGCCCAGCTTTTTAAATTTCTATTAGTCATCTTTTCTAAAAGCTGAAACAGGTCAGCCTGATATTATTTTTCCCAAATAATAAAACACATCAGATAATCTGAAAATTCCATTTTCCCTATGTCATACCAACCAGGGCCCTACCCTCAACCTGTTTCTATCTGAAATGGCTTCACTGGGGAACTCATATGGAGCTGTTGAGATGGAATTTGCATTCACTACTCTTCTGCATGGGAGCACCTGTTTTCTGAATCCAGTGACATGTCTAGTTTGAGAAGAATCTTGTTTTCCTACAACTTCCAAAACAAAGATCCTTATGAGACAAATGATTTGCATCCTTTTCATTGAGAAAATATCCTTTATCTATTGTATACTTGTTTAATAATGTGCTTAGGTATAGAAATATAGACTGGAAGTTATTTTCACTCAGTATGTTGAGGGCATTTTTTTCCAGTGACTTCTAGAATCCAAGTTTGCCTGCAAGGATTCTCAAATGAAAGTATTTCCCTGCAGGCCACAAGATCTGTATACATCATATGAGAAAACAGGACTTGTAGGAATAGTTAGTGTCCACTCAGAGGGCACTGACCAGTGGGACCATGGGAGGCTTAAAGCAAGATTTTCTGAAGAACGTTTGAAACCACCAGTGAAGAGCAACTTGACTGGCAAAGATTACGCGATGAATATATGGATGTAAACTTTATGTTCTTGAACTTTTTTAACCAAATTAGAATTTTATAATTGTATACTTTTTATTGAAATAAGCTTAAAAATGGCCCAGAATTGGGTAGGTATCCAAAGCCTCTAGTATGGTAAAGTTTTCAATTAAGAATTTTCTTTTATGTCTTTCATTTCTTTCTTCTTTTTTTTAAGCAAAATTCATTTGGCCATATGTTTCTTGTATATATTTCACATGGCACTCAAAATACAGTAATAAAATATCCAAAAACAATGTTTTATTATGACAAAGTTTCAAAATATATGGAATAGCAATTCTAAGAATTGTAAATAGAAACAGACAAATCCACAAATAATAGAAAGTTTAAAGCTTTGTCTCAATAATTGATAGAATGAGTATATAGAAAGTGAATATGGGTATAACAGATTTGAATAACTATCAAGTAACTTGGAGATAATTGATATTTTAAGAATATTCCATCAACATTAGCAGAAGAAAGTCTCCTTTAAAGTACATGTAGAATATTTACAAAGTATCCTATATTTTCAGCCATAAAATAAGTCCTAATGAATTTAAAAGGATTTATGTTACACCTAATATATTCTCTCCAACTATTGGAAACTAAATAACATACTTCTAAATAAATTATGAGTTAAAGAAAAAAATAAAAAGGGATACTAGAAAATATTTTGAACTCAATGAAAATGAAAACACAACAAATCAAAATTTATGGGATGCCATGAAAGCAGTGCTTGAAGGAAAATATATAGCATTTGATGGATATAGCAAAAATAAAGTTCTCTTTCAACCAATGACCTTAGCTTCTAAGAAACTGCAAAAATAATAACAAAAGAAATACAAGTGAAAAAAGAAAGAAATAAAAACAGTCACCAAGAAAACCATTAAAATAAAAAGCAGAAAAACAACAGAGAAAATCAATGTAACTAAAAGATAGTTGTTTAAGAATATCAATAAACTTAATAAACTTCTAGAGAGATTGATCAGGGCAAAGAGAGAAAATTCACAAGTTAACAATGTGAGGAATGAGAGAGATGCTATCACTACAGATCAACAAATGTAAAACGGAAAATAAGAGAATATTATGAAAAACTTTTTTCCCCACTGTATCTGCTTTAATTACCTGTATATCATTTGAGGAAAACACTTTTGAAGAATGTTAATTATATTACAGTTTCCAAGTAAAAACCATAACATAAAAAAATAGTGTAATTATTTGACATTTTCCAAAGCCAATTTTAAGAAACATAAGTAAAAAGGCATTAACTGAACAGATATATTTAACTAAAGCTTTAATATGAATCATAGCAATCCATTAAAACCCTAATGTTTTTCTTCTTAAAATATAGATTCCTTAAAATAGCTTAGGGCAGACACCAAACTCCTGGCACAAACATTCCCAGGGAGCCTGAATCCCAGGGAAGCTGAAACTGCTTCTTTATAGAATTTAATGGAAATTCATTTTTGACCTGCTTAAAGGTATGCTGTTTTTAAAAAATGCTCTGCCAAACACTGTGTTTTTTTCTTTTTTTTTTTTCTCACTTCATAGCTAGAGCTGTGTGGAATGCACATTTGCAGAAAGGCTATGAAGAGCCAAGCAGCTCTGCAAGATGAGCAGCCTAGTGGTTACAGCTGCCCCTCCTTAGAGCTTGGCTTGCTCTGTGGGAAGCGGCTTCCTAGCCAGGGTGAGAAAATACTGGGAGGCAGATATCAGCTCTGTGTTAATGGGTAAACTCACAACCAGTCATGGGAAGTGGAACATTGGCTATAGAATGAATGGAAAGAACAGTGGTTGAGCTAACATATTTTGGAGAGATTTCAGTTCTCCTATGGCGTCAGAGGTGAGAGAGGGAAATAGAACAGATATCTTTTCAGTGGTTGTTTTGGACATCTTTAAAAAAGCAAAAGTGTAGTTACTCTTGATTGGCTTTCTTCAGATATAATGTTAATAAAATAGCACAAAAGTCTTTCTTTACATCTTCACTCTGACAGCCTCTATAAGCCTCTATAGCATCATTAAATAAGAAGAGATATTTAAAGGGAGAAAGGTTATAGAATTTGCTGATATGATTTGAAATCAGCAGTATTTCCAGAATTTCATATATTATGTCTCATTGTCAAAGAATCTGGGTCCCCACCATGATTTTTTTTAAAAAGTGACTTTTTCCTAACAGTTGTTTATATTTTTACAATATTGCTATAATTCTAAAGAATAAAATTGCAATACATCTTTTGAAGTTCATTTTGTTCCTATCAATGGCTAATTTCTATGAAAATTATGCATTCTAATTAGACCAAGTTTTCTTGACCTCAACATTATTGACATTTTGGGCTGGGTAATTGTTGTGGGAATGTCTTGTGCATTGTGGGAGGTTCAGCAGCATCTGCAGCCTCTACACACTAGGTGCCAGAAGCATCCCACAGTTGTGACAATAAAAGGTATCTCCAGAAATTGCCAAATATTCCATAGGGGTAAAATCACCCCAATTCAAAGATGACAATGTTGTTTCCCAAGGATGGTACGTACACAACTGTTTGAGATGGTGAAAAGAGTTTGGGCTCTTCAGTGAAACAAAACTGAGTTTGAATCTCAGGTCTATCATTTAATATGTCAGTGAATTTGATGAATTTATGTAATCTCTAAGAGCCCCATTTTCTTTCCTGAAATTTAGGAATAATAAACACTAAAATGAATTACATGTAAAATACATAGTAAATAAGAAATAACTTAATGGTTTCATTGGTCTTATATTTAGCAATATTTATCTTAATTAGTATGCATGCTAACATTAAAATGCTTTAGTGATTTTGAATTTCAAATAATAACTTTATTATATACATTAATCTCCACTCCCACTAGTTACTTAATTAAAGTGATAAAGAAATAAAAAGAGATATTTTTATAGTAAAAAGGGAATAGAAAGAGGTAAGTAGCAGACAAGGAATTTCAAATACTACCCGAGAGACTAGAAGTGAATGGTGGGGTGATGACTAATGAAAATTGAATGCATTCTTCATGCAAGAAGTCATCAAAATCTATTAATGAGTCTCAACTACACAGTTATTTCTCATAGTAATCTTTTCTATTGCTTGTCTTTAAACATGAAACAAAGCTTGTCAATATTTAGGAGTATCTGAAGAGGAGAAAAAAAGCAAAAGGAAATAAAACACATGTGTAAATGGCCATAAAATAAATTCAGGTACATAAAACAATTTTTAAAAATTTGGTATATACAGAGAGATTCTACTCTACCTCATGCACAAAACAAGAAAATAATAGAACTAAAAGAAACACCGAGTTAACAAGAAAAGCTTTTCAAAATTAAAAATTGATTTCTGAAATTAAAAAAAGATCTGTATAATGGTGTGAAGACAAAGTTGAGTAAGTCTCCAAGAAAGAAGGAAATGCAGAGATTGAAATTAGGGAAAAGAATAGACACTGAGGAATAATACAAATTTCCACCATCTGTTTAAAGAGAAAACAGAATAAAGAAAAGAAAGCAGAGGAGAAGACGACTTTGCTTAACAATACAGAAGAATGTTCCAGAGCTAAAATATCAAGACTTCAAATTGCAAAGGCCCATGAATTATTCAGCAAATGGGATGGGGGCAGTGCATACTTAGATGTATGCCTGTGAAAAATTGAGGAAAATAAGAACATTATGTAAGGCTCCGAAGAGGAAAGAAAAAAGACACCTGCAGAGGGACAAGGAACACACTGGCATAAAACTTCAATAGCAGGAGTCAAAATTAAGACAACGAACTGACTCTTGGATTTCTGGGGGCAAATGATTTCAGCTTATAATTCTACAGCCAGTTATGCTTTCATACATGAGTGAGGGCTGCCAACAGATATTTTAGATATGTAGTGACTCAAATAATGCATCCTCCACAAGCCTTTCCTTAGTAAGTTGTCTGGAGGGTGAATTTGAAGGGAAAACTGAGAGAAAATTTAGGAGCCTAAGTAGTTGGGAGTTACAAAATAATGAATAAAAATATAAACATTAAAACAGCAACCAATAATGGACTTAAAAGTAATATGATTATTTGGAAGAAAAATGGAGGGAAGGTAGAGGTGGCATCATGGGTGATCTAAACTCAAATAGTTGTAGGAAGAAGATAACACGTGACCAAAAGTAAAAAATCAAAAAAGATGATATAAAAACTACTAAGAAATAGTGAAGTAGACATCAGAATAAATATTTAAAATAAAGTGTTTAGCTTAAGAGAATAAAATTGGAGATAGAGGAGGGTTGGTGGGAAAATACTGTTTTCATTACAAGTCATTTGTATCATTTTAGTGTGTACATGTGTGGATTTCGTATTTTTAACTATGGTTGCAATGTCATGTTCTCAAAATCCTTACCCATATATACAGACATGGATTAAATAATGCAAGAAAATAGAGGTTACTTGTAATCATCTTCCAAATTCAAACGTAAATATGGATTATGGCATTTGCAGCCCTTAAATACAGGAGCAAAACCACGCTTCCGCACAAGCTTACCTTAGCAGGAGATACACACATAGCTTTTATTTATTTTTTATTTATCTATCATCTATCTACCTAGCTGTCTATCTATCATCTATTATCTATCCATCCATCTATCTACCATCATTATCTATCAATCTATCCATCCATCCATCCTTTACCCTCCTCCTTTCTTCCAACCTCACATTCCCTTCTTTACCTCCTCTTCACTCCTCCCTCCATTTCGTTAACTGATAATGCAATATGAAAGCCTTAGGAGGCCAATGCCTCTTCTATATCTACTGCAAAGAAAATGAAAATTCCCATGACTTCCCTTGTGGGGAAAGGGATAATGTAGCATCAGATACAGAGGGTGGGAGTGTCAAAGGAATTAGACAGTGATGGCTATAATAATAGTTAACATTCATTAATGTCAAGTCAATGCAGGGCACCTTACATCCCCAATCTTATTTAACTCTAAAGATAAGAACCCAAGGATTACTAGCTCTGTTTTATAGATAAATACACTAAAGTTTGTGGATGTTAAGATAATACTCCTATTTAATGGTGGTGTTTGGATGTGACCTCAGTCCTATTTGAAACCAAAGATCATAATCTTTCCTCTCCACCAAATTCTTTTAAAAAAAGTTAGATTTCTAATTTTCTTATAAGATAAAATTTTTATTGATTTTCCTTGAAGTTTAGTCAGTCACTTTATTAAAAAACAAAATATAGCAAACAAAATAAGTCTTGAGTCTTTGCGGTCAATACTGCCTTTCGATGCTGATCTCAGTTTAAATTCTTCACTGTGCCCTCCAAGTAGATGCTTGTTCTTTTGTTCAATCAGAATCTAGGCCTGACCACCTTGCTCCCCTAATTTCATTTGTTTAGGCTGGTAATGTAAAGATTCCTCAGGGGTGAACATCAATGTATAGTGCTGGGAAAGCAAAAATGGCATGCAGAGTAAATATCAGCAGAAATAATAAGATTAGGAAAAGTCAATAAGAGATGCTGAGATAGGGAGGCCATATTTAGAGATTAGATGCCCCTGAGGAAGCAATGCAAGCAGACATAAATATGGATGTGACTGATAAGCAGCGGAAGGTCAAAGTGGAGTAAAACATCAGTGTGATACTCACTGCCCTTCGATCTCATACTCCAGGAAACATAAGGCACTGAATTGACTTCTGAGCCACACCAACTTTATTTTTCAAAGCATCAAAATAAAACGAAAATAAAAACATAAGAAAATTATAAATGCCAACTGCCATGTCAGATAAGGAACACTGGCAAGGTTTAGCACATATCAGTAACAAAAATCAGGTGATATCAAGCTCTGTTTCAAGTTAAGTAGAATGTGGGGTCATGGTAAGGTGCTTCCTTTATATATGAAAATTTCTTTACAGGAAACTTTTGTGAGCTCATTGTCTGACTTCTTCAAATTAGGCCGCTCTAACGTGGTGGAGTTACGGTAGTACATAATTCTAAATTTCAGGTTTTGCAATACACTGCAAATTGTTCACGTATTGAGGCACCAAGTAGTGCCATTCATATACACACATACATGTTCATGCACACATGCACACAGGATTTATCTGAAATTTTGGATAGCAATTAACATAAAAGAAAGGGAGATTTTATTTTATTATCTTTCTTCTGTAGAGTATGCTTGTTCATTTTCATATTCTCTCTGCAAACGTAAACCATTTATAGACCAATCCTTAATTCTGAAAGGACTTTTGAAAACAGATATATGAAACTGCTTTAAGCTTTAGATATGTGAAATACATCACACACTTAGAAAAGTCCAGTTCAATGATATATCACAAAGTGAATACCACATGGGTACAAATAAAATCTAACAAAAAAGAATACACCATAGTATCTTGGAATCTTTCATTCTACTCACTTCCAATCACTAACCCTCCCCACCACAAAGGTTACCATTAATCTAACTTCTGTATTTTTAGATAATTAAATTCTAGAAAATACTCATCAGCGTTTCTTCATAATTTTCTCTTCTAAGCTTTCAATTCTAAATAATGTAGCATAGTTTTAGATATTTTGAATTTCATACAAATGTATTATATTCTATGTGGTTTTTGCTTTGGTCAACCTTACCTGTATGAGATCTTTTTCAAATTGTTAGGTGTATCTGTAGATAATTTTCCTTGTTGTAGAATATCCCATTTTATGAATATGCTATTCTAAATTTGATGGGAGTTTTAGTTGTTTTTACTTTTTGTTATGTTGTGGTTATGTTGCTATGGTATATTCCTGTATGTGTCTTTTAGTGAAAATTCACAGGCATTTTCAATGGATATGTGCGTAGGAGTACAATTGATAGGTCATAGGTATGTATGTCTTAAATTTTAGTTGGTAATGCCAAATAGTTTTGTTATTGCAAATCGAATCACCGTTCAATAAATTGAATGTCCTTTCATGAGTATTAGTCAAAACATTGAACATCATTTATATTAAAATACTTCACCCAAGTTTGGTCTGTGTCCAGCTGGTGGCTTGGCTCAGTGGCTTTGTTTTTCTGGTTTGCCAGATGTTTCAAATCAGTGCATGCATGAGATGACTTGGTCACTGTGCTGGCTCTCCCAGGAGGAATCTGCCATTTAATTTTATTTTTAAATTTGGAATGAATGCCTCAGCGTCCTATGAAAGAAATTTCAAGTGTTATTTTGAGGAAACACTTCACCGCAAAACTTTGACACTGCTCCACTTTGAAAGGGTCTACTCTGCAAAGCCTAATCATATGTCCAGCATCAGCAGAATATATGTTTGAGTTATTTTTCTGGTAAAAGTGAAAGTTTTCATTGTGTTAGCCCATTTCATGTCAAATGTCTGGCTACGGTTACAGCTTTAGTCTATATCTTTGGAACAGATATTTTATTTTTAGGTTCTGTGTAGGGAATGGAACTGTAACATGAGCTTCATTAACACCACACTGTGGATGACTAAATAGGCTGTCATACCAGCCTTACTGTACATAGATTAGAGAGGTGTGAAATGGAAAATGCAAGTGCAGTGTTAGGAAATGTTCATGAAAAATAACATTTTAAAATGATTTGAAGAAAATAATCAAAATTGGAGAACGGATAAGCATACCAGATAACTAGCCCATTGGACTCCAGATGACACAATTCTGAAGACTCCTTTTAAACAGAATAATAAATAGCATTAAATCAAACTTAATCATCAGATTGTGACTAAACTGAAGCCAAACCTCTCTATAAGATTATTTTATTCAATTAATGTCAGTGGAAAGTACAGTGAAATATTATAAATCCACACAGTAATGAAGAAACAATCTGAATTTTGTAGCATCCATCGATTAAATTTAAAATGGTCAGGGAAAGAAATGACAAATGTCTTTGTTACAACAATCAAGGAAGTACCTTAGTTAAGGACACAAATAAGAGAAAATGGACTCTGTGTAAACGACATACATGTTTAGACTACAGTTATTCCTGAAAATTATGGGGAATGCTCGTTTTTAATAGGATAATCTTCTCAACCATAAAGAATGACAGCAACCTACGCCAATATTAAAAATGTCAGGAATTTCCACATTATCCAAGGAAAGAATTGATTATGAATTAGTGTCAGAATCAGTCCTCTGAATTCTCCTGGTCTTTCTGGAACCACACATCTATGTGCTTTGATGAATGGCTTCTACTGATTTTTTCAGAGGTAACTTGTGGAGGAGCCCAAAGATATTAAACACACATTAAAGATTCCATTGATCTTATATAATCAAAAGAGCAGCAGAAGGCTCATCCCTCAAAATGTCGGAAATAAGTTGGACTGTTTTAATGAACTGTGATTCAAAGTTTCCCTACACGATATTAGTTCTCTTACAGAAATGAATGTAATGTTCTATGATGTTTTCAGATATGACATATTTGATAGAAAAATATTAATAAAGGTTATGTTTAGTGTAGGATATGGGTGGTGGGCAGTGATGAGGATGAGGGGTGGTAATTAATATTTATAAGAATATTCCTTTGTGCTACCTGCTTTACTTTTATTACTGGATGTATTTCCCCAAACAATCTTTATAATGACCTTATGAAATCAGCATTATTTCAGATAAAGAAGGGGGTAAGTTGGTGAGAATTAAAAAATAAAATGCCCAAGGGAATGTATCTTGTAAGTTGGGGAGGTAGATTTTAAATTTAGAATTTTCTAGCTGCTAAGTCAATAGTCTTTCTTCTACAACACACCAGTTCTGCAGAGCAATGACAGTTGTATTTTCATAGTAACAATTTTCCCTGGGAGGTAAAACATCTTTATATATTGCAATAAAATATTTAGAAAATTTAACTTTTGGGGAGAGTAAAAAGGTGTATGTTTTTTTTATACTCTTAATGAGGCAAATGATTTCATCAACTTTGCAATCAGGAAGAATTGCATATACATTGAAATAAGCAAGACCTCAGTGAGAAAGCTGGTAAGAATAAGGCAGGGATTGTGAAGAATAGTGCTTGTCTTGTCCTTCCCTTGACTGGATTTACATACTCCGCAAAGCTTGTTTTGCATCTTAGTACAGAAAAGGCACCAGGGCCAGCCAAGATGCTATGTAGGACTAATGTGGACCATTGTCATCATCTGTGGTGTATCCAAAGGGAAGGAATGGAGGGTAAGAGGCAGAGGGATTAAGATTCTCATCTGATAGCTCACAATTAGGTAACACATTGAACTTGGATTAGCTACTCATCTTCTAATTTTTGGATCTCTCAGTTGCTCTCTTTTGAAAATAAATATGTATGCCCATCCCCTCAGGACTTTCAAGCACTCCATCTGACTTCACGCTGGCACACTCTTCCAAAAATTAGATCAGGCAAACTCAGACTTCTTTCATATTTGCTTAAGTGAATGGTTTTATGTCTGACTTGATTATCACTGTAGTTGAACTGATTTTGCATGTAGAGGTAACCTTAGGGATGACATAACGATCAGTGAGATTGAAAAATGCTTTGGAGATCTTTGAAGAAGTCAATTGTAGATTTACGAAATGTTATTTATCTAGTCTCTTTTAATAGGCCAATAAATATATACTTACAAATGAAAAGATACAATCAATATATTATTCACTCTCTACGGTTGCAAAGAAGAGCCTCTATAATAATCAACTGATATATTTAAATACCCTGCATATGCTCAACATGAAACAAAAATTTTAAGATGCAAACTTAAGAAATAATACATAGAAAAATTGTGTTGTGCATGGCTGTATGTTATAGGAATGCAATAAGTGTTACACATAGGAAAATACAACCAGAATACTGGGAAGAGAGAGATTATCTGAGCTGAATTGGTCCAGGTGACTCTTAAAGGGAAGATTTAACTTTGATGTATCCTGAAAGGAAAGTACAGAGAACATAAAGGAAGATCAAACATGGGAGAGTTAAATGGCCAAGAGTACAGCAGTAACAGTTTATATGGTTATGTTTTGAGGACAATGAGAAGAGTAGCATACCTGAAGTAGAAATATTATGTTGGGAAGTATAAAGACATATTTGGAAGTGTACATAGGACATTTTGTGGTTTCACAAATGTCAGATACAGACTCAGCTACAATTTCCGTCTTGATTATGTTGCTATTTCTCATATGACCGTGATAAAATCTTATCACTTGTGGACTTCAGTTTCTTGTTTTAGAACATGAAGGGCTTGGATCTGATGATTTCTGTGTTCTTTTACAAATTGAAAAGTCTGTGATTCTAAGATTCTAAGATGTTTAGACTTTAAGCTACATGCAGCAGGGGAACTCACTGGTGTTTCTGAGTGAGGATGCCCCTGACAAAGTTCAATTTGGGGTAATTATTCTGGTGGTATGGATTAGAGGAAAGAGATCGTAGCCCAGAAAACCAGATAGTAGAATATTACATTAATTCAACACCAAAATAGTGTGGTAGCACTGGCAGTAGAAATAAAGGGATGGATATGAGAATTGTATTAATCAAGTAAAGTCAAGACAGCAGAAACCCCCTTGATGGAATTCACCACCACCCAATTTATCTGGGATTTTTCCCATTGCCTTGACCCTCATTGGATCTCATGTGGAGGGAATGAGAGCAAAGGGGTGGGTCTCTTGATACCTTCACAGAGATACATGTCAGTGCCTAACTCTCTTCTCCCAATTCTGGAGTAGGGCTTGGGCAGGGCTGGGGCGCAACTTTATTCTTTTAGACTTACTGTTCCTCAGTTTATGAGTCTCTGGGAGCACAATAAGAAAAATAAATAAAAGATCTGGTATGTTATATGACAGTGATTCTCAAACATTTTAATTTCAGTATCCTTTGCACTATCCAAGAATTTTAGAGTTATATCTACTGATGTTTACCATATTAAAAATTAAAACTGAGAATTTAAAAAAATATTTAATATTAATTTAACATAAAACCCATTACTTGTTAATATAACTAATCTGTTTTAATTTTAAAAACCTTGTTTTTTTTATTTTGTTGAGATCTTAATAGTTTATAACATTGTGAAACTTCAGTTGTATGTTATTATTTGACAAGTCATCATACATATGCGCCCCTTTACCCCTTACACCCACCCCCAACCCTCTTCCCCTCTGATAACTAGTAATCTGTTCTCTTTGTCCGTGTGTTAGTTTGCCTTCCATATATAAGTGAAATCATATTGTGTTTGTCTGGTTTATTTTGCTTAACATAATACCCTCAAGATCCATCCATGTTTTTGGAAATGTGATGATTTTGGGTTTTTGTTTGACTGAGTAGTATTCCATTGTATTTATATAACACATCTTCTTTATCCATTCATCAGTTGATGGGCACTTGGTTTGCTTCAACATCTTGGCTATTGTGAATAATGCTGTAATTAACATAAGGGTACATAAGTCTCTTTGAATTGTTTATTTCGAGTGTTTTGGATAAATACCCAGTAGTGAGATAGCTGGGATAGCTGGGTCATATGGTATTTCTGTTTTTAATTTTTTGGGAAATCTTCATGCTGTTTTCCATAGTGACTGCACCAGTTTGCAATCTACCATCAGTGTATGAGGGTTCCCTTTTATCTACAATCTCTCCAACACTTGTTGTTCTTTGTCTTGGTAATTATAATCATTCTAAAAGGTGTAAGGTGATATCTCCTTGTAGTTTTGATTTGCATTTCCCTGATAATTATTGTTGTTGAACATCTTTTCATGTGCCTCGTGGCCATCTGCATATCTTCTTTGGAAAATGCCTGTTCATATCCTCTGCCCATGTTTTGATAAGGTTGTTTGTTTTTTTGTTGTTGAGTTGTGTGAGTTCTTTATATATTTTGGACATTAACCCCTTGTCAGATATATGATTTGCAAATATTTTCTCCCAGTTGGCAAATTTTCTTTTCATTTTCTTCCTGATTTCCCTTGCCTTGCAGAAGCTCTTTAGTCTGATGAAGTCCCATTTGTTTATTTTTTCTTTTGTTTCCCTTGCCTGAGTAGACACGGTATTCAAAAAGATCCTTCTAAGGCCAGTTTTAAAGAGTGTACTGCCTATATGTTCTTCTAGGAGTTTTAAGGTTTCACGTCTTACCTTCAAGTCTTTAATCCATTTTGAGTTAATTTTTGCATATGGCAAAAGCTAATGGTCTATGTTCATTCTTTTGCATCTGGCTGTCCAGTTTTCCCAACGCCATTTATTGAAGAGACTTTCCTTTCTCCATTCTATGTTCTTGGCTCCTTTGTCAAAGGTTGGCTGTCCATAGATGTGTGCTTTTGTTTCTGGGCTTTCAATTCTGTTCCATTGATCTGTGTGTCTGTTTTTGTGCCAGTAGCATGCTGTTTTGAATACTATAGCTTTGTAGTATATTTTGAAGTCAGGGATTGTGATGCCTCCAGCTTTGTTATTTTTTTTCTCAGGATTGCTTTAGCTATTCAGGGTCTTTTGTTGCCCTATATGAATGTTAGGATTCTTTGTTCTATTTCTGTGAAGAAAGTCATTGGAATTCTGATTGGGATTGCTTTGAATCTGTAGATTGCTTTAGGTAGTATGGACATTTTATCTGGGTTTATTCTTCCAATCCATGTGCATGGAATATCTTTCCATTTCTTTATGTCGTCATCAA